>NW_017670565.1:516903-533426 GCF_001879085.1 Nicotiana attenuata | reverse complement strand
TGTTACTTGGTTTAGCGAAATAATCAACTCCATAAAATTATAACACATGAATACTTCGAGCAGGTAGGCCATAGCTGCTTCGCATCCATTTGCTCAAATTACCACTTATGGTCTTTTCCCGTAGCTGAGAAAACCCATCAATATGCTAATAACCAGAAACCTCGCAAGTAGTTAACCATACAACCCAATCGTAACCGGTGGGACTCTCCCACTTAGCTCGAAGCCACTATTACACAACTTTGGAATTCACCAGGATTCTTTATCTCTTATTGATATAACCTTGAACCGTCAATCGCCAAAATTCCCGGAATCTTTCTGTAAAACCCCTTTTTGTACTCTGAATCATCAACCACATTCGCACGACCGACCTCTTCGCTGCATACCCAATAGAATTCTTCGCAGAAGCTTCGCCAACCTCGTGACCGCTAACCTGCTCACAGGGAATAACCCACCTGTGGAAATCACTTCCCGACATCTTCCAATGCTGCTGCACGGGATACAATCACTATGACATCAATAACCCATCCTGAGTCCGAGCTCACTCTCTAGCTGCATAAGTCCATTCATCCCTTGTGGACATCACTTAAATGTGCGGCAACAACCCTCCAATTCGAAGTTATGTTGTATCCTTCTTCATTCAAGCAGCTTCTTCCCGTTATATCAAATCTCCTGCCGCATAATAGCCCATACTCCAAATCATATCCGTAGACCTCAATCACCAAATTACTAAAATTCGCAAGTCATCCCAGACTCTCCTTAAGGCGCATAGTCATCCTACCCCAATGCCCGTATGCAACTCCGCCACTCTCCCACTTTGGCGGAACTCGTCCCTTTAATCGACTACTCGACCTTTGCCTCTTATACTTGGCCTTCAAGAAATTTGCCACCACCTGACACTCCCCACATGCTTTTCCTCATCCTTTACTGCTCAACTGCTGTCTTAAATAAAAATCTATCTTCGTGGCACTTGAACCCATAATTGCTGCTAACTTTACACCTTTCGAAAGATCATCTTTCTCATACCGTCGACATTAGAAACACTGATTCAACCCTGAACTACCGCACCCTGCGATATCTGACAGCCGCATTTTCGATACTATCTCACAATAGCTTGCCCCAAAGGCGAATTGCAGAAGATCATAACACCGGCGAACTTGGTACGTTCAATTAGGACAACGACACCCCATCATAGAAGAAAGCTCCACCACGCTTGCAAATACCAAAGTCTCATTACTCCGCCAGCCCACATCTGACCATTCTTAGTCAGATTGCCTTTCCCCTGCCGGGAATATAAAAAAAACTGATTCTCTAGATTATGCACTGAGTAAACCTCCCTTCAAGTCATTTACCGCCCCGACACGTAGGCAAATGTCCTACCATCATATCAATACTGCGGAACAATAGTTCATAAGTATCATGGCAACTTGTGCCTAGCCTCAGAGCCCTCAGAGGTACCGCTACTGGGCTGAAATAATAAGATATCCTATTACAAAGCGACGATAATAATCCGATCAGCTATACCGGGAGAAATATCCCGTATCACATCTGTATTACCATTACAGTTCTTAAATTCTCGATTTATAACAAGCGGTTTGCGTCGCGTAAGATTGAGTAGGAATGAATTAAAGGCATACTCCCCCAAGGATCAAGTCGCACGATAAGGAATCAAGAAGGGAAGTACTACTAACAATCCTGCAGCCTCCCGAGGATAAGTACAGACGTCTCTGTACCGATCCGCGAGACTCTACTAGACTTGCTCATGACTCGTGAGACCCTAGGAACCTAGTGCTCTGATACCATGTTGTCACGACCCAAAATCTACTAAGGGTTGTGGTGGCGCCGTACACCTCTGTCAGGCAAGCCAACTGAAATACTTAATTAAATTCTTGTTTTAATAATTTTGAGAACACTTCTTTTATACGATTAAAACAATACTTAGTATATTCCTCCGAAGGAATAATGAAATATTTAAACAACTTTTAAAATTCTGAAGGAACCCAAATACATCCCAGAACCCGGTGTCACAAGTACATGAGCAATTTCTAAGAAAAACTGAATACAGTACAACAGTTGTCTGGAATACAATTGGACAGAAAATAAATAGAATCCTGAGAGAGACTATACTAGCTGCGGGTCGCCTCGAGGAAATACAGCTCACCTAGTCTCTATGTCAACCATGCCTCTATGCCACTATGTCACTAGCCACATATAGACCTGTGCAACAAAAATGCATAGCAAATGTAGTATGAGTACGAAAACAACGTGTACTCAGCAAGTATCCCGTCTAATCTCGAAGAAGTAGAGACGAGAGGTCGACTTCAACACTTGCTAGTGGTCAAATAATAATATAATGATAATGTGAGGAAATCATGGATTTATATAGCAGTTCTAAGTCACAAAGCCGGAAAACAGGTAAACACCTTTAACAAATAATAAAGGATTTTCAAGATTTACTTTTCATTATCTTTATCAATTTATATCAGGCCATGAAAGGCAATATCAACATTTAAAAATTCTCAGGCAAGTAATGTAAGCATGCGCATACCATGCCGAGGTCGACGGCCCGCTCCAACGGAAATATAAATAGTGCACTGTCGAGGGTCGAACGGCTCGAACTATAGATGCATCTATTACCCCGCTCGCGAACTATCCTGCGACGTGGTCAACATAAAATAAACAAATACCCTGCTCGCGAATCATACATGCGACGCAGGTACACATAGAGATACATGCTCAAACAGTCAATTAAGAATTTATCGGGGAATATTTATCAAAATAAAAGCCAATTCTCCTTTAACAATTTAAGAAAATGAAGTTTAATCCTTTTACAAATTCATTTACTAATTCAATGTGATTTAAGCAATTCAAGCTGTCAATAAGTTTACAATTAATCCAAGTATAGCATGTTTTTGGGTCCTAGACTACCCGGACAACAGCATAATAGTAGCTACGCACGGACTCTCGTCACCTCGTGCGTACGTAGCCCCCACAAATAGGAGCACATAGCCAATTAACTCACCTATGGGGACAATTCCCTCTTACAAGGTTCGAAATGAGACTCACCTCGCTCTGAAGATCCATAACCGACAATCCACGCCCTTTCGAAAACTCGAATCGATGCACAACACTCCAATACTAGTCAATAATTATGTAAACCCATTAATATATGCTAAGGTACTCATTATAATCCAATCTATAACAATTCCTAACCCCGATCTAAAAGTTGACAAAAGCGCCCTCGGGCCCACGTGCCCGGAATCCGAAATTTTTCGAAGATAAAGTTTATCCATAGCCTCACGAACTCAAATATATGATTTTCTCTAAATTCCATACCCAAAATCGTGGACAAAATCCAAGAATACTGGTTTTCTAGGTTTTCCCTCAAATCCCAAGTTTTCTACAATTCTCTATGTCTAAATCCATATATAAACCTTGTATACACTCAAAACTAGTAGAGATCACTTACCTCATGCTTGGTGATGAAAATGGCACTCCAAAGTTGCTCCAAAATCGGCTCCCATGGAAGAAATGAAGTGAAAATGAGCCAAACTTCAATTTTTAAAAGAACCCCACTACCTCCAGCAGTTTCTGCATGTGCGGAAAAATGATAGAATCTGCGGTCCCGCATCTGCGGAAAAATGTCCGCATCTGCGGACAAATGATCGCATCTACGGTCCCGCATCTGCGGAAAAATGACCGCATCTGCGGTTATGACAGCAACCAGCACTTTTTGCCGACACAGAAATGAGCATAACTCCCTCATACGATGTCTAAATTCGACGATTCTTTTTGTTATGGATCTATAATTACGATACGGATCTAATGGTTCAATAAAAATATAATTTAGAGCTCATTTGCTTAATATGGTACCCCTTTATGTCCAAAGAAACGGTGTTGAAACATCAAATAAGAGCGCGATGCAACCCGAAACACAACCGAGGCCCCCGGGACCCCGTCCAATCACACCAACCCACTCCATAACATAACACGGACCTGCACGAGGCCTCAAATCATACCAAACAACGCTAAAATGATGAATCAACCTCCAATCCAAGCTTTATGAACTTTAGAATTTCAAACTTCTACTTTCGATGTTTAAACCTATCAAATCACGTCCGATTGACCCCAAATTTAGCACACAAGTCACATTTGACATTACGGACCTATTCCAACTTCCGGAATCGGATTTCGACCACGATATCAAAAAGTCCACTTCCGGTCAAACTTCTCAAAAACCTTCAATTTTCTATCTTTAGCCAAATGACTCCAAAATGACCTACGGACCTCCGAATTCACTTCCGATCGCGCTCCCAACTCCAGAATCACCATACGGAGCTATTCACAGACTCGGAATCCGAAACGGACATCGATAACACTGAAATACACTTCAAGCCAAACTTATGAAATTTCTTCCAAATTGCTAACTTCCACAATAGGCACCAAAATGCTTCCGGGTTATCCAAAACCCGAATCGGGCATACGCCCAAGTCCGAAATCATCATACGAACCTGTTGGAACCTTCAGATCTTGATTCCGAGGTCGTTTAATCAAAAATCCGATCTTAGTTAATTCTTTCAGCTTTAAGCTTCCGAAGTGAGGATTCCCTTTCCAAATCAACTCTGAACTTCCCGAAATTCAATTCTGACCACGCGTACAAGTCATAATACCTGAAATGAAGCTGCTCATGGCCTCAGGCTGCTGAACGACGCGCTAGAGCTCAAAACGACCGGTCGGGTCGTTACATTGCCGATGTCATTGGATCCTAAAATTAGTCGGGAAGCAAAATAATAACCCATATTTATGACAAAACAATCAAATGTTGAGACTACGAAGGACTCGTTGGATACGAATTGACTCTTTTACTACTACTTGAACTCTTATTTTGTGTGTTGATATCTTTCAAAAATTATTTTTATTTTAAAATTTCAGTTTCTAAGACATTATTTTTAAATAATAATTTATTTTATAATAATTTATGTGAAAATATCATCCTTATTTCAAAAACTCATTTTAGTTGGCTATCTAAAAATTTTAAAAATTGTTTAGCTAATAAAAAAAAATTCCAGTATGGCTCCATTTTGTTATTTGACATTAACCATCTAATCTCAGAAATAGAAAAGAGTTAATATCCTCGAACTCGCCTAAACTATACAATATTTGTTAGTTTCCTACCTAATCTATCACCTGTACGCGAAAACCCCCTGAATTATATCCCCTTCATAATAAAATCCCTCTGTCACTTATGTGGCATATTGTGTGAAATAAATCGCCTAAGAGCACGTGAAGAGTGACAATAACCTTTAAAATGGGCCCACCTGACAGCAACTAACAGCTAATTAGCCTCATCTTTTTTAAAACTTCTATTTTCTCCTCTTTTTCTTTATATTACACCTTTCTCCATTTTTTCACCTTTCTTTTCCATTTCTTCATCTTAATCCATATGAAATTCTCTCTCTCTTGTTATTATTGAGTTTATTTCTTATCTTTCTTGTTTTATCCATCCTTCATTTTTACCAAAGTTTATTTGAAAGAAGGTGCACAAAATCCCTAACAAAAAGGAAAAGGCATAAAGCTTTTTTAACAAAACACAATGGTACCGTGTCATTACCCACGATCTTTCTTCTTCAATTCTAACACTATTTTTTCTACCATCAAAGCCTTCCCCTTCTTCAACCCCCCTACTCTCCTCGAGCCCCATCCTAAGTTGGACGTGGTAGTTCGAGGTAAGTGTTTGGTCTAACCTTAGCTTGAGGGATTAGGAGTTGTGTCCTATTTGCTACTTGTTTCTTGTTGAGTACGACATATAGGCATGGTGACGAGTATCTATACGTCGGTGTCGAGCATGACCATGAGTCTTAAATTGAAATCATTGTGTTATTGAGAAATACTACGAATGCCTAAGTTGTTGACTCTGTGTGATGAGCGAGGTTTATAATTATTCTCATAGAGATTACTTATGGTTGAGCATTGGTGTTAGTTAAGGTAGTAGATGTTGGAACAAGTTTGGTTATAGCTGATTTTCCTTTGCCGGGATGTATTCATTCTTACTGTTGATTCCCTTGCCGGGATAGTGTAGTTCCTTATTGATCCTTTGCCGGGTCACTTGTTATGGTTGTTGTTGATTGTATATTTGGATCGGGTTGCACGTCGCAACAATGATATATTTGGATCGGGTTGCATGCCGCAACAATGATATATTTGGATCGGGTTGCACGCCACAACAATGATATATTTGGATCGGGTTGCACGCCGCAACAATGATATATTTGGATCGGGTTGCATGCCGCAACAATGATATATTTGGATCGGGTTGCACGCCGCAACAATGATATGAAATGGGAGCGGGTGGCACGCCTGCCACGAGATAATTGAAATGAGAGCGAGTGGCACGCCTGCCACGAGATATATGAAATGGGAGCGGGTGGCACGCCTGCCACGAGATACATGAGACGGGAGCGGGTTGCACGCCTTCAACGAGATGTGAAATGAAAGTGAATTCTGCCTTTGTTTTCCTTATCCTTGTTAGTAGTTGGATTTTGGATCCTTTATAATTCTCTTGATATTCTGTTTTACCTGCTATTCCCCGAAGCATGCTTCCCCCCTCCCATCTTTACATGTTTATTTCTGCTTTACTTTCCGCTGTATATTATATAACTGCACAGGTTTATTTGGTCTGGTCCTAGCCTCGTCACTACTTCACCGAGGTTAGGCTAGGCACTCTTTTGTGCAGATCTCAGTGTTGTGGATTACGGACCGCAGTGAGGTTGCTGCTTCTGGTCCATCAGGCGACCCGAGGTAGTCCTGCAGGCGTCCGCAGGCCTTGGCGTCTCCTTCTAGTTATTATTCCTGTTTATTTCTTGTATTTCCAGAGACAGTGTTGTATTATTTCTTTCAGAGCTTTATCCGCATGTTAAATTATGTTGTTATAAATATTTTATGCTAAGTCATTAAATAAAATGAAAATGGAAAACAGGTTAAATAGTTCAGTTAGTTGGCTTGCCTAGGTTTCACTAGTAGGCGCCATAAATGAGACACAGTGTTTTATACCGGTTCATCTACAAGTGAGGTCGAGTGTTTATCAAGCTTTTCACACAGTCTCTTGAATGTTTTTCTCTCTATACTTTATGACACTAGTAAACTTAAGAATAAAAAATTTGACTAGACTAGGCCTTTGAATAAGGATGTTCGCCGGCCGCTACGGTACGCTCGGATGTGAATTTCGGTTAGGAGAGTGATCGGAATGGAATGGAATTCCGGGAGTTGCAGTAGTTCCGTTGTGTTTTTGATCGAAAGCGGAATTTGGAAGTTTTTAGAATTCTTAGGCTTGAATCCGATGCAGTGGTTAAACGGATCATTTCAAGTTGAGAAAAATTGTAGAAAATCTGCTGTGAGTGTTGCAGACTTTTGGCCTTCGCGTTCGCGAGAGGGCCCTCGCGTAGGGAGATTGGCCTTCATATTCGCGAAGGAGGTTCCACGTTCGCGAAGGGCTGGGTTCATTGAGCTACGCGTTCGCGAGAGGAAAGCCGCGTTCGCGAAGAAGGAAAATTGGTCAACTCAAATTTGTGCTTCGCGAACGCGAGGTGTTGATCGCGTTCGCGATGAAGGATTTCTAAGTGCTGGGCAGAATATTTAAAAGGCCCATTTCCGCGATTTTGAGCCTAAGTTCCTCCATTTTGGACGATTTTAGAGCTTTTTGAAGAGAATAGAAGATGGAATCAAGGAGGAACACTTGGAGGTAAGATTTATGGACTTAATACTCAATCCTAATATGATTTCTACCTCATTACTCAGGGGATTTGTAGAATTTAAGCCTAAATATTGAAGAACTAGGGCTTGTAATTGGAGACCTAGAATTTGGGATTTGAGGGGTCGTTTGTGGTTGGATTTTGGTGCTTTTGATATGCTTGAACTCGTGGGAAGATAAGGGTTCCATTGATGTTAATTTTATCAAATTTCGAGACGTGGGCC
The DNA here is from genome assembly GCF_001879085.1 of Nicotiana attenuata. NCBI lineage: Eukaryota > Viridiplantae > Streptophyta > Magnoliopsida > Solanales > Solanaceae > Nicotiana > Nicotiana attenuata. The sequence goes on along the minus strand of NW_017670565.1, from coordinate 525,458 downwards.
CGGGGGTCGGGTTGGACCAATTTCGGGAATTTTGGTATAATTTGATTATTATTGCATGGGCTTCGTTCCCTTAGCTTATTCTAATGTTATGATTCTGATTTTGGGTAGATTCGACGCGAGTTGAGGTCGAGGCGAGAGGCAAAGGCGCCACGAAGTAGTATTTCATCCGGCTTGAGGTAACTAACCATTGTAAATCTAGAACTGAGGATACAAAACCCCGGCATTTCGTATTGATTCGATAATTGAGATGACGCACATGCTAGGTGACGAGCGTGTGGGCTTGCACCGGTAGGGATTGTGACTTGGTCCGTCCCGTAGCGACTATTAAGTCGCGTACTTGATTTGAAATCTTATGATATCACGTATTTTTGAGATTGTGAGCACGTGATTTTTGCCTCGCTTCAATCACTCCTATAGAATTCTTAAAATTAGGATTTTCCCTTTTATTTTTAGGATTTAATTGCGTAATTTTGTGTGTATTCTTATTCGTGTGTGCATGATAATTCTTAAAAAATACAAAAATATTGCATGAGCATTTAGGATTTAATTTTACATATTTTTAGACTAATTAGTAATTAGGCTTGTACAAAAAATACAAAAAAAAATCACAAAGAAGTTTTGATTTGTTTTGTTTGGCTTTAATTTTAGTTTTTAGGTCTATTAGTTTCCTTTAAATTAGTATTGATTTAATTGTATCTTAATTAAGTAGGTTGAATTAATTTTTAGGTTTAATTTTAGTTTGGTTTTAAAGAGGAAAACAAATAAAAAGAATTAATTGAAATAGAAATTAAAAAGAATAAAGGGAAGAGAAATAGGCTGGCCAGTTAATAGTCAAGCATTGGGCCAATTTTAATTCCAGCCCAAACAAACCCCTTAACCAAACCCGTTTCAACCCAGCCCAAGATCACCCTGACCCGGTCCAGTCCCTTTAATAGCCAAACGACGCCGTTTAGGGACACAATCAATCCTGACCGTGTAGGTTTCTTAATCTAACGGTCAGGAACTGATGGATCAACAATATATAAATGTCTAAATGGCCTCCTACCCCCCCCCCTTTCCGTCGTCTCTCATACCCCCACTACACAAACCCTAAATTCCGTCGTCCTCCGCCGCCCGCCGCCTGCCGGAAATCGCCTCCGCCGCCGGCGATTCTCCGATGAACCCCAAAATTACACCATAGATACTCCTCCACCTCCTCTTTCCATATCCGGATTTAGTTTCCCTCAAATCACAACCAAACTCCTCGAAAGGCCAGAAAGAAAAGAAAAATGGAGAGGAAGGAAAAGTCAAAATGAGAGAAAACCAGAAAGCAAAAGCAAGGAAACAGAAATCAAAAAAAGAGAAACGGGAAGAAAGCCGGGATGATGCATGCAATCGTGGAAAACATGTAGACACTCATTTAACTGTATAGGTGCATCACACCCCAATGTGCGGTTACCTATCTGTTACTTATCTCAAACTAACCGTTGTTGCTGTCAATTCCAGCTTAGGCATTTAGAAACGGTGGTTGGTTTTAGGTAAGCTGGCATCGCATCGATATTTCACCAGATCAAAAGGAAGTACAGAAATGTTGTCTGAAATGACTTTGCCACCAGTTCTCATCACTGAAGAAAGCCCATCTCAGGGATCCCGGCCTCCGAGTCTGCCACAGCTGAGGAAAATCGGATATTACGTCTCCGAATGATGGAGATGTGGGACGCATGGACTAATGGCAGGGAGCCTCCAAGTGCCATCCCTGGCTTTCCTGAATTGTTCCCGAGAATCGGGGGTACTTCTAACATCCCCATCAGTCACCCGAATACCCCGCCTGCTCACTTTATAGGAACACTTTCTAAGGTGCGCCCCCAGGTGTTCACATCAGGAGCAGCTCCCAATATTTTTACTGCTCCACCATGCTCCGCCACCACACAACCTTCACTACCTAGGCCCGCTTTTGATCCCTCGGCCTTCACTTTCCAAAACCCTGTCTTTCAGGTGGATCCTCCTCAATATCCCACATATACTTATCCGCAGCCACCCTCATTTGAGTTCACACTCGGACAAGATAAAACGCCTAAAGCTCCTGAACAAGATGAGATGGCAAAAAGAATGAGGAGCCTTGAGCAGAGTCTGAAGAACATGCAAGGTTTAAGCGGGCAGAAGAGTGTTCCCTATGCTGATCTGTGCATGTTCCCTCACGTGCACCTGCCCATAGGGTTTAAAACACCGAAGTTCGAGAAGTATGACGGGCATGGCGATCCCATTGCTCACCTTAAAAAGCATTGCAACCAATTGCACGGGGCTGGCGGAAAAGAGGAGTTGTTAATGGCTTACTTTGGAGAAAGCTTGGTAGGCATCGCCTCGGAATGGTATATGGATCAAAACGTCTCCCGATGGCACATTTGGGATGACCTTGCCAGAGATTTTGTGAGACAGTTTCAATACAACATCGACATTGCGCCAGACAGGAACTCCTTGGCAAATTTGAAGAAGAAGCCCTCAGAAAGTTTCAGGGAATATGCTATTAAGTGGCGTGAGCAAGCGTCGAGGGTAAAACCTCCAATGGATGAAGTGGAAATGGTCACTGTATTTCTTCAGGCCCAGGAAGCGGATTATTTCCAGAACATGATGTCAGCCATGGGCAAACCTTTTGCAGAGGCTATTAAGATCGGTGAGATGGTGGAGAATGGTCTGAAGACAGGAAGAATCTTGAGTCATTCAGCCATTAGGGCAACCTCCCAAGCCATCTTAGGCGGGTCTGGAGGAATGGCCAAAGGTAAAAAGAAAGAAGAAACGGTTATGGCAGCCTCAGGGGCAAGGAGACACCGCGCTCCCAGACCCATGTTTTCCGAGAGAACCCCTTAACATTACTACCCTCATCATGACATGGCTTATGTTCCACAACCATATGCGGTCATGAATGCTCAACCCTTTGCACGACCGCAGCCACATGCCAATAGAAATCCAGCTCCATTCCCAAGAAATCAGCCTCCCCACCAAAACCAATATAATCCTCGTCCTCCACAGAATAACTTTCCTCTCGTGAGCAGCCCAGGAGGCAAAATTTTACCCCAATTGGCGAATCTTACTCTAATCTGTTCCCAAAACTTGTACAAATGGCTCTACTGCAGCCGGTCCCTCAGAACATACAAAACCCGGCATCGCCTGCCTACAGAGCTGGTGTCAGGTGTGCATACCATTCAGGGGCAGAAGGCCATCATACAAATGACTGTTGGACCCTGAAACAAGTGGTGGAAAATTTAATAGAGCAAGGAAAAATAATACTGAGGGATGAGGATATCCCAAATGTGACCAATAATCCACTGCCAACCCACAACAACGGGCCGGTTATCGGGATGATCTGTGAAGACAGAGAATTTGATCCAGCATTAAAAACTATAATTGCTATCGCTGATGCGGAAAGAAAGCCAAAGGTGGCCCCGAAGCAAGAGAAAGAGGAAAAGAAGAGCAAAATCACCAAGACAGAACCAGAAAAGAAAGCTGATTTAAAAAAAGGAACACAAATGTACGTACCCAAGCAAGCCTATGTGGTGCAGGGGACAATCAAACCACCTCGGCTGAGTGAGCCAGTGGTTATTGGACGCGTACCACAGAAGCCTATGACGAACCCTGCTGCAGTACCATGGAATTATCATCAGAAGGTGGTTACGTACAAGGGTAAAGAGATCTTGGGAGAGCTGCTAGAAAACCCCCCTGTTGAGAAATATTCAAATGTAAATGAGGTAAACAATGCCACCAGAAGGCGTTTCCCGCCTAAGAAGCCTGTGAGTGCTGAGGAAGCAGAAGTGTTCTTTCAAAAAATAAAAATGGCCGATTATGAGGTCGTACATTTGTATGAAACTTTTGTCAAGCCTAAGTACAGTAAAGAGGAAGATGATGAGGTTTTCACGGCTGAAGATGGTCCGCCCCATCCTGCTACTTTTTCTGCATCCCGAGTTATTCCAGGGTGTAAGGTTTTCCTGTAGCTTCTTGTCTTTAAATTCCCGAATGTGAACCCTGTTATCTTCAAAATTCCAAGAAATGAAGTCAATATTTATTCTCTTTAGCTCTAATAATGCAGCTTTAAATAACATGATATGCTTGCGGACTTCATGCCTCCAAAACGCTGTCAGATTTCGAAATCAATCAAGACCTTGAGGAAATAAAACAATGAATTGGAACAATTGAAGGAAAATTGGTTCGCGGGTTGGAAAGGTCCATACATTACAACAAAGAGTGTGCTGTACCCAGGGCACATCGACAAAGAATGGCCCGCGCTTACCACAAGAGGAGCATTGTATCTGGGAGACATCGAAGGCAATGATCCCGAAGCCGCTGTGAATGTGGATGCAGTAAAAAGGTACTATGTCTAGATTCTCTGCGGTGACGACTTTGTTCAATTGAGATGCCGAAGGCTTTCATTCCCGCTATCCAAACACTATCAATCTTTCGCAAACCCTTTGAGCCAGTTACCCTTCCTTGGTTACCCTCTTTGGAACCCGAAAGTATTATTGAAAAAAAAAAAGAAGAAAAATACAAAAGAAAAAAAAGAGAAAAAAAAGAAAGAAAGAAAAAAAAGAGAAGGAAAGAAAAGAAAAATAGAAAAAAGAAGAAACGAAACAAAACAAAAACAAAAACAACCAAAAACAAATGTTTCCCTGAACTACGTTTGACTTGATTCCGAAAGGATACGTAGGCAGCCTCTCTCTGGGGTTCAGTCACACCAAAACAAAAATCCTAATTCCCCCAAAAGTTAAAACTGGGGCAGATGATATATTGGTTCGGCTATGAATCCACTAAAATGGATCCAAAGTTGTACTTCCGTCCAAAATTCTTTTTACCCAAAACTTTGTCCAAGTCCTTCTTATCAATTGGCAAAGGCGTGGGAAGTGAAAAACAACATGGTTGGAATCTGATATAGTCCAAATTGAGAGAAATAAAATGAGAGAGCCTTATCGGTGAAAACCTTCGGACACCATAAGGCGATGGTGAGTAGAGAATTTGAAAATGAGAGAGTCCGTTTGGTGAAAACTCGTAAAGAGCACTTTCGGGCGACGGTGAGAAGAGAAATGAGAGAGGTCGATTGGCAAAAACCCGCAAAGGGCGCCGTCGGCCGAAGAGAAGACATCTCCCACCACTGAAAGAGTCTTGGCAAGGTTCCCTGGTTTTGAGACACGGGTCGATGAGTTTGCGAGAAGTTGGAAAGTTTGTGTGGGTCGGGCATCCAGTCCAAGAAGCATGTCATGTTTATTTGAAGCTTGCATGCACCCCAGATATGTCCTTCTCTTACCCCCGAAAGGGATGCTTCTCTTTAAATTCATCTTCTTGCTTACTTTTTCCTTGAATCCCTTTCGGTCTAATGCTGATTCTGAAACTATTACAAAGAAAAGGTGGCAGGACTGGCTTTACAGGGCTCTCCCTAACAAAAGCTAAAGAAAAGTACCCAGCCTCAGCGGGTGCATATCCCGACCGGCCATGATGGTGGATGCTTTGAAATCAAAGCTATTGAAAGTGAGAAACAAAAACAAAAAAAAAAGTCAAGGACAAAGGTCTTAAAGGCAGAATAAAGTGAAAGGACGGAGCCCCACGCGGGCGATTTGTCATGAAATCCTGAAAGATGAGCCATCCGGTTTGAAAGAGAGAAGAATCTTCAAAACCAGCAAGCAGCAGAGGTTCTCAACAGAAGATAGGCCGGGATCAAATAATCAAGGCCACAAAACCAACCACCGTTTCAAACTAACAATTGTTCTTTGTTTGAAAAGTGCTGAAACAACTTTGCAGCAAATAATCAATGCAAAAGGAAAGTTTCCTCCAAGTACTTTCCTGCATCTTATCAAAAATGAAAAAAGAGAAAAAAAGAGATAACAAAAAAATCCCAAAAAAGGATAGTTTAGAATTCCCAATATCAACCTGTTACTTGGTTTAGCCAACATTAGGGCTCCAACCCCTGAGTTGAGCGTTTTTCCTTTTAGCCAACATTAGGGCTCCAACCCCTGAGTTGAGCATTTTTTCCTTTAGCCAACATTAGGGCTCCAACCCCTGAGTTGAGCGTTTTTCCTTTTAGCCAACATTAGGGCTCCAACCCCTGAGTTGAGCGTTTTTCCTTTTAGCCAACATTAGGGCTCCAACCCCTGAGTTGAGCGTTTTTCCTTTTAGCCAACATTAGGGCTCCAACCCCTGAGTTGAGCGTTTTTCCTTTTAGCCAACATTAGGGCTCCAACTCCTGAGTTGAGCGTTTTTCCTATTAGCCAACATTAGGGCTCCAACCCCTGAGTTGAGCGTTTTTCCTTTTAGCCAACATTAGGGCTCCAACCCCTGAGTTGAGCGTTTTTCCTTTTAGCCAACATTAGGGCTCCAACCCCTGAGTTGAGCGTTTTTCCCTTTAGCCAACATTAGGGCTCCAATCCCTGAGTTGAGCATTTTTATCTTTTGCCAACAATAGGGCTCCAATCCCTGAGTTGCGCCTTTTAGAAACAGGGTTCCATTCCCTAATCCGTTCCATCATAGATAAATACAATTCTGGAAAATATAAATAAATAAAAAGAGAGAATGAGTTCAGATTTTGTCACAAATAACTCACGAAATTTTCCTAGTGAAAATTGGGGAAGAAAAATTTCGTTCGTTTGTTTGTTTTGGTGTCTGAGCAGGTTTGACCTCGAGGCACAGGGGTTCGAGATGACCTACAGAATGAGTCTTAATCTTGAATAAAGAAAAGAATAAAAGAACAAAAAGAAATGAATTCAAAATGTTGAAGCAAACAAAGGTGCGGATTGCTCAAAATTTGATTGAAGTCACAAGCTCCGCCGATCTCGCTTTGACCCAATGCTGAAGAAAGAAACAGCACCTACAACTTGCGAGCATCAAGATTCAGATCGGAGTCCACAGCAAAATCAGCTATGACTCAAGATCAAGCTTCAAGAGAATTATAAATAGGAATCTTGTAACTCATAGTTGATAGGCATAGATAGCTTAGCTTTGATTTTCGTTTTGGTGTAATAAGGAGGTCAGCAAGCAGTAGCAGCAGCAACAGCAGTGAAATCACAGCTCCTGGTAGTCCCAGCTACCAAACCTTCTAGAACTACACTGACCTGATTCCTTTATAGCCAAGGATATGTAGGCAACCTTTGAAGCAGGGTTCGGTCAGACATCTTTTCTAAAATGCTTCTCATGGAGTGCCAAGCAGGCAAAAATCTCTCATAATTGCTCATTTATCTTTGCCCTAAAACCCTTCGTGTCTCCGAGCAAAGAGGGGCAGCTGTGAGCACGTGATTTTTGCCTCGTTTGAATCACTCCTATAGAATTCTTAAAATTAGGATTTTCCCTTTTATTTTTAGAATTTAATTGCGTAATTTTGTGTGTATTCTTATTCGTGTGTGCATGATAATTCATAAAAAATACAAAAATATTGCAAGAGCATTTAGGATTTAATTTTACATATTTTTAGACTAATTAGTAATTAGGCTTGTACAAAAAATACAAAAAAAATCACAAAGAAGTTTTGATTTGTTTTGTTTGGCTTTAATTTTAGTTTTTAGGTCTATTAGTTTCCTTTAAATTGGTATTGGTTTAATTGTAGCTTAATTAAGTAGGTTGAATTAATTTTTAGGTTTAATTTTAGTTTGGTTTTAAAGAGGAATACAAATAAAAAGAATTAATTGAAATAGAAATTAAAAAGAATAAAGGGAAGAGAAATAGGCTGGCCAGTTAATAGTCAAGCATTGGGCCAATTTTAATTCCAGCCCAAACAAACCCCTGAACCAAACCCGTTTCAACCCAGCCCAAGATCACCCCGACCCGGTCCAGTCCCTTTAATAGCCAAACGACGCCGATTAGGGACACAATCAATCCTGACCGTCTAGGTTTCTTAATCTAACGGTCAGGAACTGATGGATCAATAATATATAAATGTCTAAATGGCCCCCTACCCACCACCCCCCCCGTCCCCCTTTCCATCGTCTCTCACCACCCCACTACACAAACCCTAAATTCCGCCGTCCTCCGCCGACCGCCGCCGGCCGGAAATCGCCTCCGCCGGCGGCGATTCTCCGTTGAACCCCAAAATTACACCATAGATACTCCTCCACCTCCTCTTTCCATATCCGAATTTAGTTGTCACGACCCCAATCCCGGTTGTGATGGCGCCCAACACAATGCTAGGCAAGCCCGACCATTTCAACACTCTCAACCCAAATACGAAACTCATTACCATTTAATAGAACTAAATTATTAGTTAAACATGATTCCATTCCGTGATAATAGATAAAAACAGTGCGGAAAACCATAACAAGTACCAATACAACTCCCAACAGATCTGGTGTCACGAGTCTAGAGCCTCTAAATACAGCTGAGTAGCAAATTTATACATATGAGAGTCTAGGATGCGGAAAACAAAAAAGGAATAAGGGGAGAAATCGGGTCCTGCGGACGCCAGGCAGCTACCTCGATAACTCCGGTGACAATCTGGAGAGCAGCAAACAACTCTACTAAGCCTCCGGGATACCTGTATCTGCACACATGGTGCAGGGAGTAAAGTGAGTACTCGACTCAGTGAGTAATAGCAATAAATACGACTGAAA
>NW_017670565.1:496871-516479 GCF_001879085.1 Nicotiana attenuata | reverse complement strand
ACAGTCATCCTCACTAGTGGGTTCTCAACCCCTCTCAGTCAATATAAACTCCGCCCCTCGGGCATACTAAGATAAGATAGGGATCCCAGCCCAAATATTACTCTCATTTTGGTTTAGCTATTTCAAAAGCCGGTTCATATTATATTAAACAGTTAGAGACATGACTGAGGGTATGATTTTAACAAGTAAAGTGAGGTCAATCAGTACAATGCCCCTAAGGGTTCTACAGGTCGCACAAGCCCCCAAACATGGCAACTAGCCCAGACTATAATGATATTAGTTAAGCCTCAGTCAAAAATACAGTAGAATCATCAATCGGGATGGACCAAGTCCAAATCCCCAGCAGTAATGGACCCCACGCACGACATGCAGCGTGTGTCTCACCTCAACATAGCACTACGTTGTGCAAATCCGGGGTTTCAAACCCTCAGGACATCATTTATAACCATTACTCACCTCAAGCCGGCCAAAGTCCTAGCTCGCTATGCCCTTGCCTTGCAAATCAACCTCCTCGCGCGTCGAATCTGGCCAAAACCACAACGAATACGTTACAATAGGCTAAGGGAATATAACCCAATCGAAAAGACTCGAAAAACATCGAAATTCACGAAGTTGAGAAAACCCGAGCCCCGAGCCCACTTCTCGAAAAATCAGAAAATTAACATCACCGGATTCCTTATCTCGCCACGAGTCTATACATATCAAAATTACCAAAATCGGAGTCCATTTGACCCCTCAAATTCCACTTTGAAATATCACATTCCCAAGCCCTAGCTTTACCCTCTTTTGATGAATTTTCACAAATTTCAATGCAAATTCTACCATTAATTCATGTATTTAGGCCAAGGAACTCACCTCCAATCACACCTAGTCGAAATCCCCTTCAAATTCCGTCCAAGAGCTCTCAAGGTCGATCAAAAATGGTGGAAATGGACTTAAGCTCGCGGAATAAAATAAGCTTTAAAACCCTTCTGAGAACAGTGATTTTCGCATCTGCGGTTCCTTTACCGCATTTGCGGCTAATGCTTTTGTGGTTATAATTCCGCTTCTGAGGTTCTTCATTAAACCAACGACCGCTTCTGCGGTGCCCTGTCCGCATATGCGGACCCCGCTTCTGCGGTTACTTGTCCGCTTCTGCGAAAGCACCAAGGCCTCACCTTTACGCACCTGCGACTATTCTACCGCATCTGCGGCCTCGCAGATGCGGCTTCCTTACCGCATCTGCGGATCCTTCCATCCAGGCCAATGACCGCACCTGCGATCTTTCTTCCGCACCTGCGCAACCGCATCTGCGGTTCCTTTTCCGCAGATGCGGAAATACCAAAAACCAGGCATACCAACAATCTCATAAGTCCAAATTTCATCCCGATGGCTATCCGTAATCACCTCGAGGCCCCCGGGACCTCAACCAAAAGTGCCAATCCATCTTAAAACATCATTCAAACTTGCTCCAATCATCAAAATACCACAATTAACACCAAAACCCTCAAATAACATCGGATTCAAGCCTAAGTTCTTCCTAAACTTCCGAATTACGTATTTGATCAAAAACCCTACCAAAACACCTCCGAATGATCTGAAATTTTGCACAAATATCCAAAATCTCCTAACGAAGCTACAGGAACTCTCGGAATCCCATTCCGACCCTCGGATCAAAATCTCACCTAACAACCGGAATTCGCCAAAATACTAACTTTGCCAATTCAAGCCTAATTCTACACCAGACCTGCGAAACCAATTCCGATCACGCTCCTATGTCACAAATCATCCCTCGAAGCTAACCGAATCACCGGAAATCACATCCGAGCCCTTTAACTCATAAGTCAACATCCGGTTGACTTTTCCAAGGCAAACCTTCCTTAAAGAGACTATGTGTCTCATTTCCATCCAAAACCAATCCAAATCGACTCATTCACTCAACACTCTTATAGTAAAACATAAGGAAGCAGAAAATGGGGAAAACGGGGTAGTAACTCACGTGGCGACGGGCCGGGTCGTCACATCCTCCCCAACTAAAACAAACGCTTGTCCTCGAGAGAGTCAAGAAACATACCTGAAGTCTCAACTAGCTGAGGATATCTGCTCCGTATCTCTCGCTCGGTCTCCCAAGTAGCCTCCTCCATGGGCTGACCTCTCCACTGCACTTTTACTGAAGCTATATCCTTTGATCTCAATTTCGAACCTGACGACCCAAAATGGCTGCTGGCTCTACATCATAGGTCAAATCATCATCCAACTGAACCGTGCTGAAGTCCAATACATGAGACGGGTCCCCAACATACTTCCGGAGCATAGAAACATGAAATACCGGATGCACGCCCGACAAGCTGGGTGGCAAGGCAAGCTCATAAGCCATCTCCCCAATCCTCCTAAGTACCTCAAAAGGTCCAAGAAACCCCGGACTCAGCTTCCCTTTCTTTCCAAACCGCATAACACCCTTCATGGGCGAAACCTTCAGCAAGACCTTCTCACCCACCATATATGACACATCCCGAACCTTCCGGTCCGCATAACTCTTCTGACGCGACTGTGCTGTACGAAGCCTCTCCTGAATCAGCTTCACCTTCTCTAAGGCATCCTGAACCATCTCTGTCCCCAATAACCTAGCCTCGCCGGGCTCGAACCATCCCACCGGAGATCTACACCGCCTCCCATACAACGCCTCATACGGAGCCATCTGAATGCTCGATTGATAACTGTTGTTGTAGGCAAACTCTGCAAGCGGCAAAAACTCATCCCAAGAACCTCCAAAATCAATAACACAGGCACGCAACATGTCCTCCAATATCTGAATAGTACGCTCGGACTGCCCGTCCGTCTGAGGATGAAACGCTGTGCTCAACTCCACCTGTGTACCCAACTCCCGCTGAAAAGTCCTCCAGAACTGAGAAGTGAACTGAGTACCCCTATCTGAGATAATGGACACTGGAACCCCATGCAATCGGACAATCTCCCGGATAAAGATCCCTGCCAGCCGCTCCGAAGAATAGGTAGTACATACTAGAATGAAGTGCGCAGACTTGGTCAGCCGATCCACAATCACCCAAATCGAATCAAACTTCTTCAAAGTACGAGGGAGACCACTCACAAAATCGATAGTAATCCTCTCCCACTTCCACTCTGGAATAATCATCCGATGAAGTACACCACCCGGCCTCTGATGCTCGTACTTTACCTGCTGACAGTTGAGACACTGAGCTACATACCCTACTATATTCTTTTTCATCCTCCTCCACCAATAGTGTTGCCTCAAATCCTGATACATCTTCGCGGCACCCGGATGAATAGAATACCGCGAGCTATGGGCCTCCTCCAATATCAACTCCCGAAGCCTATCCACATTGGGCACACAAATCCGGCCTTGCATCCTCAACACGCCATCATCTTCAATGGTCACATCCCTGGCATCATCATGCTGAACCCTGTCCTTAAGGACAAGCAAAGGCGGATCATCATACTGGCGCTCTCTGATGCGATCATACAAGGAAGACCGAGAAACCACACAAGCCAACACCCGACTAGGCTCCAAAATATCTAATATCACCATCCGATTGGCCAAAGCCTGGACCTCAACTGCAAAGGGCCTCTCCCCAACTGGAATGTATGCCAAGCTCCCCATACTAACTGCCTTTCGGCTCAAAGCATCGGCCACTACATTGGCCTTCCCCGGGTGATACAGAATGGTGATATCATAATCCTTAAGTAACTCTAGCCACCTCCGCTGCCTCAAATTAAGATCCTTTTGCTTGAATAGATGCTGAAGACTGCGATGATTAGTAAACACCTCACAAGATACACCATACAAGTAGTGCCTCCAAATCTTTAAAGCATGAACTATAGCAGCCAACTCCAGATCATGAACAGGGTAGTTCTTCTCGTGGGGCTTCAACTGGCGAGAAGCATATGCAATAACTCTACCCTTCTGCATCAATACACATCCGATCCCAACTCTCGAAGCATCACAATATACTGTGTATGAACCTGAAGCTGATGGCAAAACCAACACTGGAGTCGTGGTCAAAGCTGTCTTGAGCTTCTGAAAGCTCTCCTCGCACTCGTCCGACCATACAAATGGAGCACCCTTCTGAGTCAACTTGGTCAAGGGCGATGCAATAGAGGAAAATCCCTGAACAAACCGACGATAATAACCTGGCAACCCAAGGAAACTACGAATCTCCGTGGCTGAGGTCGGTCTAGGCCACCTCTGAACCGCCTCTATCTTTTTCGGGTCGACCTGAATAACCTTGCTGGACACCACGTGCCCCAAGAAAGCTACTGAGCTGAGCCAAAACTCACACTTGGAGAACTTTGCATAAAGCTTCTCCTCCCTCAATCTTTGCAATACAACTCGCAAATGTTGTGCGTGCTCCTCCTGGCTACGCGAGTACACCAGGATATCATCAATAAAAACAATAACGAACGAATCCAAATACAGCCGAAACACACTGTTCATCAAATGCATGAACGCTGCTGGGGCATTAGTTAGCCCAAAGGACATAACAAGGAACTCATAGTGCCCATATCTAGTCCTGAAAGCAGTCTTCATAATATCTGAATCCCTGATCTTCAACTGGTGGTAGCCCGAACGGAGATCAATCTTGGAGAACACCCTCGCTCCCTGAAGCTGGTCAAATAAATCATCAATGCGAGGCAGAGTATACTTGTTCTTCACTGTTACTTTGTTCAATTGCCTGTAGTTAATGCACATCCTCATGGTGCCATCTTTCTTCTTCACAAATAGAACCGGTGCACCCCACGGTGACTCACTCGGCCGAATGAACCCCTTATCTAGGAGTTCCTGAAGCTGATCCTTTAACTCTTTCAACTCTGCTAGTGCCATACGATATGGCGAAATGGAAATGGGCTGAGTGCCCGGCACCAGGTCAATACCAAAGTCAATGTCCCTATCCGGCGGCATGTCCGGCAGGTCTGCAGGAAACACATCTGGGAACTCCCTCACAACCGGGATAGAATCAATGCTAGGAGTCTCGGCTCCCACATCCCTCACAAATGGCAAATATGAAAGACAACCCTTCCCAACCATACACTGGGCCTTTAGGAATGAGATCACCCTACTAGGAACATAGTCAGTCACACCACGCCACTCGATCCTCGGAATACCCGGTATAGCCAAGGTGACTGTCTTAGCATGACAGTCTAGAATAGCATGACACGGAGATAGCCAGTCCATGCCCAAAATAACATCGAAATCCACCATGCTCAATAACAATAGATCCACTCGGGTCTCTAGACCCCCAATAGTAACCAAACACGACCGGTATACATGGTCTACAACAATCGTATCGCCCACCGGGGTAGATACATGAACAGGTAAAGCAAGACACCCTCGGGTCGTACCCAAATGATGAGCAAAATATGAAGACACATAGGAATAGGTGGAACCGGGATCAAATAAGACTGAGGCATCTCTGTGGCAGACTGAAATAATACCTGTAATCACAGCATCCGAAGCAATAACATCTGTCCTGCCCTGAAGAGCATAAAAGCAAGCCTGACCACCTCCCGATCGACCACCACCCCTGGGGCGACCCCTGGCTGCCTGACCCTCACCCCTAGCTGGCGGGGCGGGTGCTGAAGAAACTGGACCAGAAGATGAGGGCTGACCACTCTGCTGAGATGAGCTAGCAGCACGACGAGGACACTCCCTCCGCATATGCCCGAACTCTCCACACTCATAGCAACTCCCGGGTGCTGGGAACTAGGACTGAAGAAAACCCCTCGCGCCGGAGTGACTAGCTGATGCACTCGGCCTGGAAGAACCCTGAGCAGATGGAGCACGAGACGAACTCTGTGCTGGAAGAGCGTTGAGAGATGGCTGACTCTTCTGAGAACCCTGATAACCACGACCTGAAGATCCTCCTCGATACTCGGGTCGAGCTGATTGAGCGGGCCAGAAAGAACGACCCCGACCCTGCTGGAGCTGGCCCCTCGAAGGAGCGCCACTGTAACTACCAGAACCTCGAGGCCTCTTGGCCTCCCTCTCATCTCGATCCTGACGGCGAACCGCCTCAATCTCTCAGGCTATATCAACCACCTCCTCGAATGTGGCACCCAGCACTCGCTCCCTAGTCATAAGAACACGAAGAGGATAGGTGAGACCATCAACAATCCTCCGGATACGCTCACGATCTGTCGGAACCAACCAAACTGCATGCCGAGACAACTCAGAAAATCTCATCTCATACTGGGACACTGTCATATCTCCCTGTCGTAGCCCCGCAAACTGCCTGCGCAGCTCCTCCCTGCGAGACTACGGTACATACTTCTTCAAGAAGAGAGTGGAGAACTCCTACCAAGTCAAAGGTGCTGCACCAACCGGCCTACGCCGCTCATACGCCTCCCACCAAGTGAAGGCAGCTCCAGTAAACTGAAAAGTAGTAAAAGCCACCCCACTGGACTCAAGAATCCCCGCTGTACGGAGCATCCGCTGACATCTGTCAAGAATACCCTTGGCATCCTCGCACTGAGCTCCACTAAATGTCGGAGGCTGGAGTCTACTAAACCTCTCAAGGCGACGCTGCTCTTCCTCGGGCATAACTGGAACCCTGAACTCCTATACTGGTACCACTGGCTGAGCTGGAGGTGCCTCTGGAGTCTATAATCCCTGCCCTAACTACTCAGGTGTGCGAGCAGCGGGGGTCTGATTGCCTCCCCCGGCCTGTGAAGTAGCTGCTGGTGCTGTGGTGGCTGAAACCACCTGAGCCAGGCCCGTGCACACTGTCAAGATCTGAGCTAATGTCTCCTGAAGGCCAGGAATCACTATGGGCACAGCCGGTGCCTGAGCTGGTACTGCTGGAGCCTGATCCGGAACTGGGGCAGCTGGTGGATCAATAGGTGCTGCCCTCGCTACTCTGCCTCGGCCACGACCACGACCGCGTCCACGGCCTCTGGTGGCCTCAGTAGGTGGCACTGGTGGTCGTCCGTCACGTCCGGTAGCTCGTGTCCTCACCGTCTGTGAGAGAATAGAATAAGGAGAAATTTAGCATTTGGCTCAACAAGTTCGCACGACAAGAATTTCAAGAATGTGGAGTTTTCCTAAAGGTTCTGCAGCCTCTCGAGGATAAGTACAGGCGTCTCCGTACCGCTCCGCGAGACTCTACTAAACCGGCTCATGACTCGCGAGACCTAGTAACCTAGGCTCTGATACCAACTTGTCACGACCCCAACCCCGGTCGTGATGGCGCCCAACACAATGCTAGGCAAGCCCGACCATTTCAGCACTCTCAATCCCTCACATAGAGTTCGTTACCAATTAACAGGGTTTAAATACCAAATTAACATAAAACACAAGTCTGAAACAGTGGATACAATGCGCGGAAAGAACGTAATAACATCACTACAAGCCCACCGATCCGGTGTCACGAGTCAAGAGCCTCTAATACAAGTCTGAGAAACAGCCTAAACAAAAGATAGTCTAAAATACTGAAAGTAAAGAGGATAGAGGGAGAAATCGGGTCTGCGGACGCCATGCAGCTACCTCGATGACTCCGGTGAGATCTGAACAGCAGAGACAGCTCAATCTACACCTCCGAAATACCTGTATCTGCACACATGGTGCAGGGAGTAATGTGAGTACTCCAACTCAGTGAGTAATAGCAATAAATAATGACAGACGGAAAGAAATCTCATAAAGAGCACTAAACAGTTCTATATCAAGCGGTAAGAACATTTAAACAGCAACTAAATGAAGAAGCCAGGAAAAATCCTTTAAGCCAGTACCCAACTTATTTATTTCTCACAATAACCGAAATCATAGTATACCGTTGCGGCGTGCAGCCCGATCTGTATAAATATACTGCTGCGGCGTGCAGCCTGATCCATAATATATATATACTGCTGCGGCATGCAGCCCGATCCAATAATAATAGTCGACTGCGCTCACTGGGGGTGTGCAGACTCCGGAGGGGCTCCTACTGCCCAAGCGCTATACTGTTGCGGCGTGCAGCCCGATCCACATAATATACTGCAGCGGCGTGCAGCCCGATCCATATAAGTATACTGCTGCGACATGCAGCCCGATCCATATAAGTATACTGCTGCGGTGTGTAGTCCGATCCACATAATATATCAGTCATCCTCACTATTGGGTTCTCAACCCCTCTCAGTCAATATAAACTTCGCCCCTCGGGCATACTAAGATAAGATAGGGATTCCAGACCTCATATTACTCTCATTTTGGTTTAGCCATTTCAAAGCCAGTTCATATTTTATTAAACAGTTAGAAACATGACTGAGGGTGTGATTTTTAACAAGTAAAGTGAGGTCAATCAGTACAAATGCCCCTACGGGTTCTACAGGTCGGCACAAGGCCCCAAACATGGCAACTAGCCCAAACTATATTGATATTAGTTAAGCCTCCGTTAAAAATACAGTAGAATCATCAATCGGGATGGACCAAGCCCAAATCCCCAGCAGTAATGGACCCCACGCTCAACATGCAGCGTGTGTCTCACCTCAACATAGCACTACGTTGTGCAAATCCGGGGTTTCAAACCCTCAGGACATCATTTATTACCACTACTCACCTCAAGCCGGCCAAAGTCCTAGCTTGCTATGCCCTTGCCTCGCAAATCAACCTCCTCGCGCGTCGAATCTGGCCAAAACCACAACGAATACGTTACAATAGGCTAAGGGAACACAACCCAATCGAAAAGACTCGATATCGAAATTCACGAAGTTGATAAAACCCGAGCCCCGGGCCCACTTCTCTAAAAATCAGAAAATTAACATCACCGGATTCCTTATCTTGCCACGAGTCTATACATATCAAAATTACCAAAATCGGAGTTCATTTGACCCTCAAATTCCACTTTGAAATATCAAATTTCCAAGCCTTAGCTTTACCCTCTTTTGATGAATTTCCACAAATTTCAATGCAAACTCTCCCATTAATTCATGTATTTAGGCCAAGGAACTCACATCCAATAACACCTAGTCGAAATCCCCTTCAAATTCCATCCAAGAGCTCTCAAGGTCGATCAAAAATGATGGAAATGGACTTAAGCTCGCGGAACAAAATAAGCTTTAAAACCCTTCTGAGAACAGTGATTTTCGCATCTGCGGTCCCTTTACCGCATTTGCGGCTACCGCTTCTGCGGTTATAATTCCGCTTCTGCGGATCTTCATTAAACCAACGACTGCTTTTGCAGTCACCTGTCCGCATATGCGGACCCCGCTTCTGTGGTTGATTGTCCGCTTTTGCGGAAACACCAAGGCTTCCATTTTTCGCACCTGCAACTCTACCACCGCATCTGCGGTGCCGCAGATGCGTCTTCCCTTCTGCATCTGCGAAATCTTCCATCCAAGCCATAGACTGCACCTGGAACCTCCTCCCGCACCTGCTCAACCGCATCTGCGGTTCCTCTTCCGCAGATGCGGAAATACCAGATACCAGATATACACAGCAATCTCCTAACTCCAAAATTCATCCTGATGACCATCCGAAATCACCCCGAGGCCCCCGGGACCTCAACCAAAAGCACCAACACATCTTAAACATCATTCAAACTTGTTCCAATCATCAAAACACATCTAACAACGCTAAAAATCATCAATTCTCTCCGAATTCAAGCCTAAGTTTTCTCAAAACTTCCGAAATACGCATTTGATCAAAACCCCGACCAAAACACCTCCGAATGATCTAAAATTTTGCACACACATCCAAAATCACCTAACGAAGCTACAGCAACTTTCGGAATCCCATTCCGACCCTCGGATCAAAATCTCATCTATCAACCGGAATTCGCCAAAATACTAACTTCGCCAATTCAAGCCTAATTCTACACCGGACCTCCAATATCAATTCCGATCACACTCCTAAGTCACAAATCATCCCCCGAAGCTAACCAAATCACCGGAAATCACATCCAAGCCCTCTAACTCATAGGTCAACATCCGGTTGACTTTTCCAAAACAAGCCTTCCCTAAAGAGACTAAGTGTCTCATTTCCTACCAAAACCAATCCGAATCAACTCGATCACATCAAATACCGACATTGAAGCATAGAGAAACATAAGATGGGGGAAACGGGGCGGTAACTCACGTGACGACGGGCTGGGTCGTCACATTGGGACAGCATTAGGAGATACAAAGATTTTAATGTTGCTGGAATTGTAGTCACCGAGGATTCAAGTTATAGTCAATTGAATTCTGCAATTGCAGAGCATCTAATAATCGATACCTTCGAAAAAATCATCGAAATCAAATACAATGTCAATGAACGTTGTCCTCCAATGGAAATTCGGAACGATATGGGAGTTCGATTATACATGGAGAAGGAAAACAAAAGCTTAGGAACGTATCCGCTGTGTATAACAGTGCGTGATTTTGATTTGGAATGCAGTATCTCTAATTCGAGCACATTGCATGTTTGCTCTGTATTTTCAGTGGTGATGTTTTATCAGTTCCATGTGTTCAACAATTATTCTACAGAATATCTACAATGGTACTACCTAACAAATGTAGTTGTTATGTTATGACTACTGAAGTATTCAATTTCACGTGTTCTACAATTTTACTACAAATTAGCTACAAAATATTTCTGAATTGTAGATACTTTTAATTGAGTGCAGGTTCATCTGGAACAGTGAAGTTGATTGATAGGATAACATCTCCAAAGATTGTAGAATATGAAAGTGTCATCATAACAGAACATACACCAAATGTTATTGAAGTAAGCCAAGTCTACAAAGACAAGCAAACAATTATCAATGCAATGAAGCACTATTCTGTCACGAATAAGTTCCAATTTAGGGTGAAGAGGTCTAGTGTAAGAAGGTAGGAATAGTTCAATTGTCAAATTCATATTTTTGTTTAATTTGTAGTTTTTTTGTATTTTTTTAATAGTTTGTACTTTCTTTGTATATAAATTGTACATAATTTGTAGTTTTTTTTGTATATAAATTGTTTAATTTAAGATATTTGTGCTTAAACACCCCATTATTTTGTAGCTACATTTTTCATAATAACTTTTAAATTTTTTTATTCTGTAGCTACTGCCTGGTATGTGTTGGGGACAATTGTACATGGCACTTCAAGTCCACCAGCATAAACGAATCAGCATTGTTCAATGTTCGAAAATTCAACAGCTTGCACACATGCTCTTTGATGGACAGTACATAAATATAACGCAAACCTACTGCCATGGTAGTCGGCAGCATGGTGATGCCAAAATATGCAGATCTTAAGACAATATACACACCAAAAGACATTCAAACTGACATGTTGTCAGATCGTGGTGTGAACTTAACATACATTCAAGCTTGGAGAGCAAAGGAAAAGGCTTTGGAGTTTTTAAGAGGTCATCCTGCTGATTCCTACATTCGCTTGCCAAGTTATTTGTATATTTTGGAGAAGACTTATCCAGGGACGGTAGCTAAATTGCAGAAGACTGAAGATGATTGTTTCTTGTACGCATTTGTTGCGCTTAGTACGTCCATCAAGGATTGGGAGTATTGTAGGCCAGTTGTAGTAGTTGATGGCACCTTCTTGAAGTCGGAATATAGGGGAATAATGTTAACAACTAGCATAATGGATGCAGCAGGTATTGTAAATTAATTGTAGAAATATTATTGTAAAGTTGTTTTTCAGTATATATTTTTCATACTATCAAGTTTTATTTCAAAAATTGATTTTCTTTTTGCCACCTGTGTGATAGGTAGCATATTACCGCTGGCATACGCTATTGTTGATTCAGAAAATGACGCAGCATGGGATTGGTTTTTTGAGCAATTCAAACATGCGTATGGTGAAAAACCAAATACGTGTGTTGTTTCGGACTAGAATGAGAGTATCTTGAAGGAAACATCTACTGTTTATACCGGCATGCCACATTATGCTTGCACGTAGCATATTTGGACAAATGTAAGGTCAAAATTCAAGAAAGGTCACCTAAAGTTAAGAGAATTGTATTTTGCCACGGCACGATCATAAACAATTGATGAATTTAATGAAAGAATGTCAAAGATTGAAGAGTTCGACACGCATGTTAAAGTATACCTACACGATATTCGCTATCACAGATGGTCTCGGGTACGTGCTACGGTGAACAAAACGTGAACGATGACATCAAACATTGCAGAGTCATTGAATGCGGTAACAAAAGATGCAAGAGAGCTGCCTGTAATAGAACTATTAGAGTACATGAGGACTCTTCTTGAAAGTAAGCTATATCGAGTAACATCAGATGAATGGTTCCATCAAACTAAATATATACTGTTAATTGTAGATAAATTGTTGTATTATTGTAATTATTTTGTACATGTTGCTGACAACTTGTTGTGTGTTTGTAATGAAATTGTAGGTGAGGACTTCCACAAAACAAATCCATACAGTGATAGATGGTGTGAAGTGCTTTATTGTTTGCCTCCAAAACAAGCGTGTAGTTGTGGATAGTTCCATCTTGATGAACTTCCTTGTCCACATGCTTTGGCGGCTTTGAGGCATTGGAATGAGTCTTATGAAAATTATTTTTCTCCTTATTACACAAGGGAGAGCCTTTTGCATATTTATGAAATATCAGTAGACCCGCTGCCTGACGAAAGCAAATGGAATGTGCCACAACATATAGCTAAAGAAGTTGTAAATCCACCTACTGGGAAAAGACAGCCGAGGAGACCTAAAAAACAAAGATACAAATCATATGATGAAGTAAATTCAAAGAAGTACAAGGTTTCATGTGGCATTTGCGGACTAGAAGGGCATAACAAAAGATCTTGTAAGAATGCTTCCAAAAGGAAATAAAAATTGATAAAGTCACTATAATTTTTTGATAAATTGTATTGAGGTGTTCTGGAGAATTATAGTTGAGGTGTAATTATGTTGATAAATTGAATAAAGATTGTCTCCTATAATAAAATGTTCAACTCTTAATGCAATTAGTTTGTAGTTGTTTTGTTCAACTACATTTCTTCAGCCAACAGCCTTAGGGTGGATTCATCACAGCAACAGTACAAGGATTGGGAACAACATTCCCAGTTTCACAAACTCAACTGTAAGATCAGTAGGTGTTGCAGCACCCTTAGACAGACTAATCAGATGAGGAACATCCGCAAATCCGAACCCTAGGACAACAATCTCTCCCCAGCCCACTACCTTAATACATAATGACACCTCATAATTGTAGTTAAGTTGTAAAAAAATTATATGCTAAAAATAATGAAACAAAAGGTAACAACACAAAATAAAAGTAGAAGAATCAAGTAATAACAACTTTGAACCAAAAAAGGCTCTCCCTAGTGTTTTCGATTCTAAGTAGTAGTTTCCTGGACAACATAACAAAACAAAAGGTAAAACAATTGTAGCACAAATCTGCTACAAATAAATTTCAGCTGACTTGTTCTTAGTTAACAATTTGTCTACAACTTTACTACAAACCAGCTACAACTACACAATTTAACTATAATTTTTCTACAGAAAAGGACAACTAATTCTTCTTTTTCCGCACTTGTGTTCTCTCGTTCACAGCTGGTGCACCTTTTCTTCTCGCTAATCTGCCAGTCACCTCACTTTCACTAATTGCTCCATTCTCTTTCTTTTTCCTAGCATAATCCCAAAGTAGAGCTCCATAGCGTCTACGATGTTGATCAATATTAGAAAGGCCTTTCTTTGAAATCGCTAGCTCTCCAATGCTGACATATTCTGCAAATGCCGCAACATATACACCACAGTCACTGCAAAAAAAAAATTAGGGGAAAATATTTAGCATTTAGTGTAAATAAAATCTGTTAAATAGATAGAAGGAAAAGCAGTTTTTTCATACAGTGATCCCTCTTTTTGCTGGGGTATCTCACCGACCAACCACTGAATGTCAAGGGGGTCAGGAACACCTTTTTCAATGTATGCCTTTGTGTTCTTGTAGTTGATGTCCGGACACTTTCCATAGAAGCCGGTGCATGACAAGTAGAGGGGGATCATAACATCAAACTTGTTGACAACAGATTCAACAAGGTTGTGATTGTGTGAAGAGGCCATAGATCATGAACATATAGAATCCTATCTGTAATGTCAAACACAGCCAACAACCAATGAAATTTTTCCACAATGTTTATGGTCATAATCACAAAATCAACTTCATCCCATGCAACATTTGCAAGTATCCTGTGCCCCAATATGTATTCTGATACGGCGTCCTGGGGTTTGACAACAGCAAGCTTCTTATCGGCAGGAGCATTAATGTACCTTTGATAAATTTGTTCAATTCTAGTCTTGAACATACAGTCAGTGGTTGTAAACCTTGTTTTATTTTGAGGACCATACTTTCCTCTCTTCCTCAAATAGTATAAAATAACATCAATGTGCTGCAAAAAATAGAATTCATTATTTCTCAGTGCTTCATACAAATTAACTACAATTTCTAAACAAAAAAACTACAATATTCTTAAATAATAGAATACTATAGCTAATCATTAAATTCTGCCAGGGTATGTGTTTACCGTGTCGTTGAGGACTTGTTCAGATTGTGCCAAAGTATAAAACCACTCCTTTTTATCAACTTTCTCCACTCAAAGATCATACCACGGCTTAAGCTGGTTATCTTTTACAGAATAAGGCCCCTTCCTCCTATTTAAACACATAGCAATTACAATAAATATGTAGATTCAACTGGAAATCCAAAAATTGAATGCACCCGAAAATATAAAAAATTTGTATAAACTAACCTCTTTGAAACCGTATCGATACCAAAGTATAACCATTTATTGAATTCTTCCAACAAGTCTGGATCAACATCGTCGCCAATAACCCCAATAAAAAGATGTTTGATGAGGAAAATTGTAGGTCCAACAGAAGTGCTTCCCCCAGAACTATAAAAAGGGAGAAAGAGGGATCTGGAATGCTTTTCAGGCTGCCTTGTTCTTCCTTGATGCACAGGGGTTGTTTCATCTTTAATATGCTCGCCGAACTTAACAATCTGGGAGAAGTTCTCTAGCACCTCAAAATCATCAAGTGTTACTTCCCTTTTTTGCAGTCGTCTGAATCACCTACATTAATGTAGTCGGCTGGTTCACCTTCAAAATTTAAAACAAAAGAATAAGAAGACATGTTGCATCAGTTGTTTATGGAAAATTAAAACAAATTGTCAAAACCTATTTTTTTTCCTACAATTATAATGTAACATAATACCACTGAAATGTTAACAGCAATCGTCTCCTTGTTGTATAATATTTTCTTATTTAACGAGAGATTGCATTTTTGTAGTCTCCTTAACCTCATTTAAATGCTCTCCTGGAATGCCAATATTAACCTTCTATTTTGGAGAGTCCACATGCATAGTTTCCTTATCTGTTACAATAAATGTGTACAACTTAATTAAATTGTAGATAATTTGTAGTAAACATTAACATCAATGTAGATAAATTGTAGTTTAATTGTAGTAAATTAGTTGAAATGTTGTCCTGCATCTGATATGCAAAATGTATTGTGAAATATGATGATAACATGTACTAAATCATACTTGTATTTTCTTCATCAAATGCCCCTTCAAATTGGGAAGATAAATCAACACCTACAGGAACATTCTCCTCAATTTGTATGTCATTCATGTGTCCTGTATCTAAGAAAACCATTGAAAATATAATTTAGATTAGTTTTTGGTAATTTAGGTTACAGTGTAGATATAATGTAGAGATAATGTAGATACATATTTTACTATTGTTGGCCAACAATGGTTTAGCACTACTACCCTAAATGTGTTGATTGTTCTTTTCTTTGTAATGCTCATCATATTTCGTAGAACTTCTAGTAAACTGCAAGCATAATTTGTTAGGCTATATACTTTATTAATGATAATAGAAACTTAGACATGCAAAAAATTATTGTCTAAATGACTATATTTTGAATGAAACCTTAGCATCAATGTTATCCTTTTGACTGTTTATCGCCTGTAAAACAGCCTTGATTTAATCATTGAGTAGTAGTCGAATGCTACCTAGTTCTTTAAAAACCTCTTTCTTGAAAGTTCTAAGGTCTGAGCCCGCCTACATATTAAAATAGAAAGAGTTAACGAAATAATTTGCATAACATAAATTAAAGAAACCATCTAGGCTTATGTATAGATGTTACCTTATCAACAACTTTTCTTAATTTTTTTATTTGTTTCACAATATCTTTTTTGTCATCTTTTCCAATTGTCTGCTTATGTCCGGATGGAGATGGAGTATCTGTCGAATGCTCGGACATTGTTTCATCTTCTTTAAGGATGTATTCAACTTTATCTGGCAAATTCATTCTTGAAAGCTCTTCTAGTGCTTCAATTATGTTGGTGAACTGAGTGAAAAACAAATGTGAGAGACCTAGTCAAAATATGTATTAATTCTGTAGATAATTTGTATTAAATTGTGTGCGCAGAAGTGAAAACCATTTACCTTGATCCATGATTGTTTGATTATTCTATCTTCCAATGCAGATAACCATATCTTGTCCTTACTAGTTGTCCAATTAAGTACGCGGGGATCAAATTAGCAACCCTTGTAGCTATATCCGTGTTGACCGTAGAGCAACACTCATACAACCATATTTGCTGTCACGACCCAGAATCCCACCATCAGGACCGTGATGGCGCCTAATATCACACTTGCTAGGCAAGCCGACGTTAGAGATTTATTAGCCAATTCCTTTATGTTTCAATGATTAACAATAAGCAAGCTAAAACAAGTCAAAATGAACGCGGAGTAAATAAATAACAACTATGATTATATACTATTACTATCAAAAATCCAGAGTCACAATTCACGAACATTCTAAAATTGTACTACAAGTATGTATCCGAAAGAAAATACATCTGTTTGCGAAATAAGGAAAAAAGTAAAGTATGAGATATAGAAGGGGACGCCAGGGCCTGCGGACGCCGACAGGTCTACCTTGGGTCTCCTAGCTAACAATTCCTATAGCCAACCTCTTGATCAGCCCGAACCAGCTCTAAAATCTGCACAGGAAGTGCAGAGTACAATATCAGTACAACCGACCCCATGTACTGGTAAGTGCCGAACTTAACCTCGACGAAGGAGTGACGAGGCTATGGCGGGGCAATCACAATATAACCTGCATACAGTATATAATAAAAACAGAAATAAAGACATGATAAAATAGAGCAGTAACTTGCAAGGAAGGAATGCAGTTCTCGAAGCATATCATCAGTGTTCAGCTACTTACCATTCCTTAAATGCAATTTAAGACTACCATACAGCTAACACAATCACGGAAAAGTATAAACATATAGGTTGTTGCGGCGTGCAACCCGACCCTACCGTGAATCTCATATTCCTCTCTTATTTCCCTTTATTAAAATAAACAACAGAATATAAATATAAGTGTTGTGGCGTGCAACCTGATCCCACCATATCACAATAATCACAATCATAGTTCACCCTTATTTCACCACGATCCACCCTTATTACACCTGTTGCAACGCGCAATCCGATCCCACCGTACATATCATTTCACCCTTATTCCTCCTCAATATATCACCCTTATTCTACCTGTTGCGGCGTGCAACCCGATCCCACCATATCAGTATCATTTATTCAGCAAGTACAGAAATTTCACAATTCAAATCACATAACCCTTCACAAGGCTCAAATTCAAACCAAAACAATTAGGAAGCTTATACACTATGAGACTCTACACAAGTAATACTACTCAGCGAGACCAATCAAAGATATGCCTTGAAAGTACCGATGACCAGCTTAAGCAAATAATAGGAGACAACGAAGCTACAACATAACTAATACTTTCAACAAAGGTAAACAATGTCTATCAAGTAGCAATTAAGCATGGGAATACAAGTAAAGCATATAGCAGTTAAGGCAGGAAAAAGACAATATAAGAGGAACGGGAAGGAAACAGGCAAAAATAGATAAATTGGCGGCGCATAGGTACTCGTCACCTCACCTATGCGCCGCTCACATGGATTTCATATAGCAAATAAGTCAAGGGTTCCTAATCCCTCGAGTCCAAGTTAGACACGACACTTACCTCGATCCACGGGCTACTCAATGCTCAATTACCGCTTTTCCTCTAGTATCCACCTCCAAACCACTCGTATCTAGCCACAATTAACTCAATAACATCAATTATTGCTAAAGGAATCAACTAGAATGCATAAATTTAGATTTCTCAAACCTTCCCCCAAAAAGTCAAAAATCTACCCCGGGCCCGCTTGGTCAAAACCCGTGGTTCGGACCAAAATCCATTTACCCATCCACCCCCGAGCCCAGATATATAATTGATTTTGAAATCCGACCTCGATTCGAGGTCTAAATCCCCAATTTTCCAAATCCCTAGTTTCTACTCAGAAACCCCCAATTCTACCACGAACACTCTAGATTTTAGGTTGAAAATTCATGAAATATAATGGGTAATTGAAAGAAAGTAGGTTAGAATCACTTAGCAACAAATTGGGGAAGAAATTATCTTTTGAAAATCACCTCTAGGTCTTCTAGTTTGAAATTTTGAAAGAATGGCCAAAAATCCCATAATGGGACTATTTGAAGAACTGGGCTCATCGAGTTCGTGAGGACACTGTCGTGTTCGTGAAGAGCTGCGCCAGCTAGGCTTACGCGATTGCGAGACTCTCATCGCGTTAGTGAAGGCTATGCCCCATGGCCTTCGCGTTCGTGAGCCCGTGCTCGCGTTCGCGTAGAAGGAACGACCCCTCCCCCAAGTCCCAAATACCTTCGCGAACGGGAAGAAGATGTTAGATCATATTTTAATGATGCAACTAATATGCATATGCAGGAGTTCAAAGAAGTAAAAAGGAACTATTGGAACGGCTATGTCGAACAAGGAAGGAAATTATTCAGAAGGGAAGCTGCCTGAAATACTTACGATGTACAAGGAAAGAAACAGTACTACATCAGCAAATCAGGATTAGCTCCATGATTCTGGGAAATTAAATCTGCCATAGTGGAATAAAGATTCAACGCAATCTGTGATTAACGAGTCAGATCAAATCACCGAAGAACAATTAAAGCTAGAAGATCCGGACAGCAATCAAGATTGGAAGGTCCAACAATCAAGGAAGAATCCTGTCAAACCCGTTATCTGCCGAAGGAAAAGATCTGAAGAGAAGCAACGGATAGTTCTTTATTCTTGGAAAGAATCAACTCTTTCCAAGGATCAAAACCCTTGGGTTGACAAGCCTTCACCATTTATCCTTGTATAAATTCGCAGTGTAACTCCATCCTTAGTATACTTTGATCAAACCAAAATAACTCTCTTCATTCTACTGCAAACAAGCATAGTAGCCTATATAGATCTGTTGTGTAACAAGTCAGGGATAGAAAGAGGGCATACAACTGGTGAGGCATTGTATCAAACGAGTGCTAGAGAAACTGAGCGACATACATCAAATCTGTACTCGAAACAAAACTCATTCACTTGAAGAGAAATCCCTTGCAACCCAAGGGGACTGGATTAGGATTCACATTGAATCCGAACCACTATAAAAATTCCTGGTGTCTTTAATTTTTGCATTCACTTTTTGCTTATTACCTCGAATTACTATATCTGCAAGATTGCCATATTTAGTCGACTACTTAAGTTTTAAGTCAACTTATTAACGATTAACTTTAATTATCTACAATTCACCCC
>NW_017670565.1:479893-488458 GCF_001879085.1 Nicotiana attenuata | reverse complement strand
CGGACGTCCGAATCACGACAAACCAATTACCGTTTCTCACCAAATTTTTACAGATAAGTTATAAATATTTTATTGGACTTGTACCGGGCTCCGAAACCAACATACGGACCCGGTATCAACAAGGCCAAACATCAATCAATTCTTAAAAACCATTGGATTTTTAGACTTTCAATTTTTAACAGAAATTCATATCTCGAGCTAAAGACCTCGGACTTCGATTCGGGCATACGCCCAGGTCCCATATTTCATTACGGACCCACCGGGACCATCAAAATACGGCTCCGGGTCCGTTTACTCAAAACGTTGATCGAAGTCAACTAAAATCAACTTTTAAGGCAAAAATTCTTATTTTCATCATTTTTCAACCTAAAAGCTTTCTGGAAACACGCCCGGACTGCGCACGTAAATCGAGGAGGGCAAAAATGAGATTTTTAAAGCTTAAGAGTACAGAATCGAGTTCTAAAACATAAGATGACCATTTGGGTCATCATATTTGCATAGCTAGTGCAAAACCTCGAATGAGATAAACATGCACAGAAGGATTGAGTTTGTGCCTAACGAACTCAAGCAAATGTGTATAAGATTGGATACCCCATGCGAAGTTCGCATACTGCCTCGAATCCACCAAGTAGAACCTAAAATGATCTATCAAACCTAAATTATCTTTGTCTGAAGGAAAGAGGAAGAATTCTATGAGATAGAGAATAGACAGCTTGACTGCATCCTCATCGTTCACCCAACTACGGCTGGTTATAATTTGTTTCAAGTATGACCTCTCAACTTTTTCCTTTTTCGAAAAATAGCTCCTCATTATTTTACTGTCATACTTAGTTGTGTAACCAAAGTCCGTCACAACATCTAAGGCCACTAATCAGGGCAAACTCTCTCAATCCAAAATTCAGCCTCTCACCCTTTCTCTTTGCTGTAAAAAAGTTGGAACCAGATGCGTTCAATTCATACTTCATGAGAAGGTGAATTGCTTGATTTTGGATACGTATTTTGGGCAAGGAAAGAAAATACCCAAAACATGTCTTCTTAAACAGCTTTAACCCATTTTCAGACAGTAAATCCTTGATTTGGCCAGGAATAGTAGGGTCGCATAATGACTGGAACTTGATGATGCCATAATCAAAATTATGTGGTGCAAAAAAATTTCAATTCTGCAGCAAAAGAAATATCAAGCTAATAAACTTGTTTCAAAATCAAAAAATAAAATAACTACATTTGTACTACAAATTAACTACAACAAATTTACATAATGTAGACAAAATATCTATATTCCCTAACTAAATGATTTCGAATAATATACAAGAAATCTGAATTTACAGGAAATGTAGAAAATCTATTAACCTACAACAAATATCTACAAATACAAAAAAGCAAAAATTATGTATGTTCACGAGAATGAGAATAAGTTTTTTAGCTTTACAAAAAAAAAATATTGAAACTACTGAAATTGTACCTTCTCCAATAACAGTTGGGGCACAGTTTTAGCTGATTTTTGAACCTTCTTCTTTTTTGAAAGGTTTAACATTAGGAGAAACTCTGATTTTTTTTGCAACTTTCGTGATAGCTTCTTCTTCGACGAAATCATCATCGGAAGCAATTTTTTGCCCTTCCGCAGATTTAACAGACGTCGAGGCTTCACCAGCATCCCTATCATGCTTATGTTTTGTTCGAGTTTCTGCTCTAACTTCACGAGGGGAAAGCCTGGGCTTGGTCTCTGCTTTTGCATGTGCCGATTTTGAAACTTTTTGGGTGAATCCTGTGAGAAAATACCCAAATCAAAATTAGGAATGTCACCTACTTTAGCTTTTTTAGTGCTAATCTTCGAGAGTGTTTTCTTCTTCATTGAAAATTAAGCAAAAATTTAAGCAACTACAATTTTGGTAGAGTATTTAGAGCTGGAATCTGTAAAAATAGAGAGGGACTTTTGTAGAAGTAAAAAAACGTAGAGGGATTTTTGAAGAAGAGTGAAAACAGGCGTTAATGGGAGGAGATACTGAAGATAAGTTGGGGGTATGGAGAGAGAAACGTGGGGGGGAGGGGTATGTACGTTAGAGTGATTTTAAGAATTAATTAATTATCATTAAGTTCCTAAAAATGTACATAATTGGTAATTTTGTATATATTATGTAATTAGATTAAAACTTGAGTAGGGAGGATAATAAAGTTTTCAATAATGTATATGAGTGTAAAAATCCTTTTATTAATTCAGCTCATTGTAACTCGTCCAAAATTAGCCCAACTCAAAGGACAATTTTGAAAAAAAAAATAGATTCTTGATATTTGAAAAAAATCATATTATAGATCACAAAAAAAAATTAAAAAAATTAATTAAAGTGGACCGGAGGAAGTAACACCAATATAAGATAGAACCGAAGAAGTAATGAATATTAGTCGTAAAACATGTGCATTTTCACCTACTTAGAAAAAAGGGATCAAGACGTGGACTTTGTGTGATAATTTTTATTTTCACCGACTTTAGGAAAAAAAAGTGATCAATACGCGGACTTTGTGTGTGATCATTTTCATACTACAATAACAAACAAAACAACAATAACAACAACCTAGTTTAATCCCACAAGTGGGATCTGGAGAGGGTAGTGTCTACGCAGACCTTATCTCTACCCAGATGGGGTAGAGAGGCTGTTTCCGAAAGACCCTCGGCTCAAGAAGACGAAAAGACAAAAAGAGACAATATATCAGTACCATCATGGAAATAATAACAACAACACAAGAACCGACGAATAGATGAAAGGGAGAAATATGACCAGTAAATAAGGCCCGGCACTATGAAAACGGAAGAGTAGTGTAAACACAGTACTAACCACTAGCAGTTTAAGACTAAATCCTATCAGCCTAGCCTCACACTGGTACACTAAATATGCTCAACTACTTCCTAACCGACAACCTTAATGCTCGACCTCCATAGCTTCCTATCGAGTGCCATGTCCTCGGAGATCTGAAGTCTCACCATATCCCGCCTGATCACCTCCCCAATACTTCTTAAGCCACCCTCTACCTCTCCTCGTACCAACCAATGCCAATCGCTCGCACCTCCTTACCGGGGCATCCAATCTCCTCCTCTAAACGTGCCCGAACCATCTGAGTCTCGCTTCCTGCATCTTGTCATCAATAGGAGCCACGCCCACCTTCTCCAGAATATCTTCATTACTAATCTTATCCATCCTAGTGTGCCCGCACATCCACCTCAACATCCTCATTTCTGCTACTTTCATCTTCCGGGTATGTGAATTCTTAACTGCCAACACTCAGCCCCACACAACATGGCCGGCCTAACCACCGTCCTATAAAACTTACCTTTGAGTAGCGGAGGCACTTTCTTGTCACACAGGACTCCAGATGCTAACCTCCATTTCATCCACCCCACCCCTATACGGTGTGTGACATCCTCGTCGATCTGCCCATCCCCATGGATAACTGACCCAAGATACTTGAAACTGCCTCTCTTGGAAATGACCTACGATCCAAGCCTCACGTCCATGCCCGCTTCCCTCGGCTCGGCACTAAACTTGCACTCAAGATATTCCGTCTTCGTCCTGATCAACTTGAAACCCTTTGACTCAAAGGCCTGTCTCCAAACCTCCAGCCCCTCGTTAACGCCACTCTGTGTCTCATCAATCAGAACAATGTCATCAGCAAATAACATACACCATGGCACCTCTCCTTGAACATGGTGTGTCAGTGTATCCATCACCAGAGCAAATAAGAATGGGCGGAGCGCAGATCCTTGGTGTAACCCCATAACAACCGGGAAATGCTCGGAGTCGCCTCCCACTGTCCTAACCCAAGTCTTAGCTCCATCGTACATGTCCTTAATCGCCCTAATGTAAGTAACCGGCACACCTTTAGCCTCTAGACATCTCCAAAGAACCTCTCTAGGAACCTTGTCATACGCTTTCTCTAGATCAATAAACACCATGTGCAGATCCTTCTTCCTATCCCTGTACTGTTCCACCAACCTCCTAATAAGGTGGATAGATTCCTGCATGAACCCGAACTAGTTGTCTGATATAGACACCGTCCTCCTTACCCTCGCTTCTACTACCCTTTCCCACACTTTCATGGTATGACTTAATAGTTTGATACCCCTATAGTTGTTGCAACTCTGGATGTCACCTTTGTTCTTGTACAACGGAACCACCGTACTCCACCTCCACTCGTCTGGCGTCTTTTTCGTCCTGAAAATAACATTAAATAACCCTGTCAGCCACTCCAAACCTGCTCTACCCACACACCTTCAAAATTCTACCGGGATCTCGTCGGGCCCGGTAGCTCTGCCCCTGCTCATCTTACGCATAGCTCCCACGACCTCTCCAACCTTGATGCGCCTACAGTACCCAAAATCGTGGTGGCTCTCAGAATGCCCCAACTCGCCTAGCATAATATCTTGATCCCCTTCTTCATTTAGAAGTTTATGAAAGTAAGTCTGCCATCTCCGCTTAATCTGGGCCTCTCCCATCAATACTCTACTGTCCTCGTCTCTGATGCACCTCACTTGATCCAGATCCCGAGCCTTCCTCTCCGGCTCGCCTTAGCCAGCCGGAATAACTTCTTCTCCCCGCCTTTGGCCCCTAGATCCTCGTACAGATGCCTAAAAGTCGCAGTCTTAGCCTCCGTGACCGTCAGTTTCGCCTCCTTCCTAACTACTTTATACCTCTCCCTATTCGCACTCCTCTCAACCTCGCATGTGCTCCCGACTAGCTTCAGGTACGCTGCCTTCTTCGCTTTTACTTTACCTTGGACCACTTCCTTCCACCACCAGTTGCTTTTATGTGGTCGACAACGGCAAATTATATATGGGAGACAGCGAGAGAGGTGTTGGGAGTCTCGAAGGGTTTCGCTATAAAATAATTAATTTGCTCCAAGATATTACTCGATCGATCAAACTTTATCAGCCCACTCACTTTTATTTATGACCACACCAATAACAAAAGCTTCTTCCATAATTCAAGTAGCAGTTGAATAAATATTCCCTAAAATAGCCACGTCTACAATATAAAAATAGAAATAAGTGAAAATTAAAGTTGATTTCTGCTGTAGATTTGGTCTTTATTTTTTGTATCTAGAGATGATTGACTGATTATGGTGTGGCAGATTTGTGGATACTAGGCTAATCCAGGCAATTCATACAGATCATTCTTCTCTCGCCAACTTAAAACAAACAACAACAACAATAACAACTCAGTGAAATCCTACTAATGGGGTCTGCAGAGGGTAGTGTGTACGCAGACCTTATCCCTACCCCGAAGGGGTAGAGAGGCTGTTTTCGAAAGACCCTCGGCTCAAGGGAACAAAAGGACAAAAGCCAAGAATATTAGTATCATCACAGAAATATTAAGAAAAAATAATAAGAAAAAAATATGAACATGGAATCCAGAAGAAAGATGCGAAGTAAAGCGATAGCTATTAAATACATCATGCACTGAATTAGTAAGACACAATAATGGCACTAGCTATCTTAGGTAAAAACCCTACCAAAATAGTCTCGCAAAGGTATAAGTAAGGCAAGATTCAACTACCTCCTAACCTACAACCTTAATACTCGACCTCCACAACTTCCTATCAAGTGTCATGTCCTCGGAAATTTGAAGCATTCGCCATATCATGTCTGATCACCTCTCCCCAATACTTCTTAGGCCACCCTCTAACTCTTCTCTTCCCCTCCACAACTAGCCGCTCGCACCTCCTTACCGGAGCATCTGGACTTCTCCTCTGAACATGCCCGAACCATCTGAGCCTCGCTTCCTGTATCTTGTCCTCAATGGGAGCCACTTGCACCTTCTCCCGAATATCATCATTCCTAATCTTATCCATCCTAGTGTGCCCGCACATCCACCTCAGCATCCTCATTTCTGCTACTCTCATCTTCTGGGTATGTGAGTTCTTAACAGGCCAACACTCAGCCCCATACATCATTGCCGGTCTAACCACCGCTTTATAGAACTTACCTTTGAGAATCGGTGGCACTTTCTTGTCACACAAGACTCCTGATGCTAACCTCCACTTCATCCATCCTACCCCAATACGATGTGTGACATCCTCGTCGATCTCCCCTCCCCCATGGATAATCGACCCAAGGTACTTGAAGCTTCCTCTACTTGGAATGACCTGGGATTCAAGCCTCACATCCACGCCCACTTCCCCCGGCTCAGCGCTGAACTTACACTCCAGGTATTCCGTCTTCGTCCTGCTCAGCTTGAAACCCTTAAGCTCAAGAGCTTGTCTCCAAACCTCTAGCCTCTCGTTAAGACCGGCTCGCGACTCATCAATCAGAACTATGTCATCGGCGAATAGCATGCACCATGGCACCTCCCCTTGAATATGGTGCGTTAACGTGTCCATCACCAAGGCGAATAAGAACGGACTGAGTGCAGAACCTCGGTGTGACCCCATTACAACTAGAAAATATTCAGAGTCTCCTCCTACTGTCCTAACCCGAGTCTTAGTACCATGATACATGTCCTTAATCGCCATAATGTACGGTACCGACACACCTTTTGCCTCCAAGCATCTCCAGAGAACTTCTCTAGGAACCTTGTCATATGCTTTCTCCAGGTCAATAAACACCATGTGCAGATCCTTCTTCCTCTCTCTATGCATTTCCACCAACCTCCGAACAAGGTTTATAGCTTCTGTAGTAGAAAGACCGGCATGAATCTGAACTGGTTGTCGGATATAGATACTGCCTTCCTCACCCTTGCTTCAACCACCCTCTCCCACACTTTCATGGTATGGCTCAGTAATTTGATACCCCTATAGTTGTTACAACTCTGGATATCCCCTTTGTTCTTATACAATGGAACTACCGTACTCTACCTCCACTCCTCTGGCATCCTCTTCGCCTTAAAAATAACATTGAACAACCCAGTCAACCACTCTAAACCTGCTCTCCCCACGCTCTTCCAAAATCCCACTGGAATCTCGTCTGGCCCGGTCGCTCTACCCCTACTCATCCTACGCATAGCTGCTACGACCTCCTCAACCTTGATACACCCGCAGTACCCAGAGTCGCGGTGACTCTCGGAACGTTCCAATTCGTCTAGCACAATATCCCGATCCCCTTCTTCATTCAGAAGTTTATGAAAATAAGTCTGCCATCTTCTCTTAATCTGCGCATCCTCCGTCAAAACTCTACCATCTTCATCCTTGATGCATCTCACTTGGTCCAAATCCCGAGCCTTCCTCTCTCTCAGCTTGGCCAACCGGAATAACTTCTTCTCCCCTCCTTTTTTCCCTAATTCCTCATACATACGACCATAAGCCGCAGTTTTAGCCTTCGTGACCTCCAGCTTAGCTTCCTTCCTAGCTACCTTATACCTCTCTACGCACGTTCGCCTTTCCTCCTCACCTATGCTCCCCACTAACTTTAGGTACGCCGCCTTCTTCGCTTCCACTTTACCTCGGACCACTTCATTCCACCACCATTCTCCTTTGTGCCCACCAGAGACTTAAAACATGAAAATTAAATGAATCAATTATTAAAATATTTAATAGCGTGAATTTTTTACTTCTCTGCCACTATAATATATTCATCCTCACGTAGTGCAGCTTGGTTTAAATAGGCTAAGGAAAGAAATAAATGAGGCTGGGGGTTGTAATTGGTTTAAATTGTGTATATATCTACCAACTTGGCTTCGTATATACTCTTTACATCGCAAATTATCTTCGTATTTCCTTTTTACACATCCTTAAAGAAACATTAGTTAGGAGAGGTTTTAGATTATTTTACACTTATTTATATCTTAAGATATGATCTCTTTACTGAATATCTAATCTATTTATGTGCTGAAGAATTACTATTTAGGGTAAAATAGGAAAAAAATATAATTTAGTTTGTCTTGAATTTCTAAAATGATAAATAATTTGAGGCAATTACTTTTAGAAATCACATAAATAATTTGGGACGGAGGAAATATACTATTGCTCTATATATATAAAGTAAATATACATGCATGTGCCATCAACATCAACTAATGGACTGAATCAAAGACAAAATCTAGAATTTGAACTTTACGGGTTCAATATTTAAGGTTAGCCATCAAACCTATTATATTTTCAAAACTATGTGTTGAAACATATTATTGGTTGCAATTTTAATGAATTTTACACATAAATATATGTTCGACGCCGAAAATACTGGGTTCAGATGAACGGTGTTAATATGCTCCATCCGGCTCTGGACTGAATTAAAGTTAAAAGTTTGAATTGTCTCTGAACCTCTTTATGGGGCCTCCTTTTGTTCATACTAATTTGGGTCTTTTTTCTTAGAAGCTTGGTAATAGCAAAAACAGCTCACGTTGCCTCTAATATGATCGTACAAAAAGTTGGAAGGAATATCACTCGTTATATTGTGGGGGATTCTTTAAAGTTAATGGATGAAACAAAATAAATGAAAATTAATGACAATAGCAGACACGATATGATCCGCCCGTAACATTTACTAGTAATTGTATTGGACAAAATCTGATTGCCTCGGTTAGAACGACCTCTACCATATTTTTGCCGCTGAGTAAGGAATCAAGTTAAACTCACCCCCCC
>NW_017670565.1:428973-479598 GCF_001879085.1 Nicotiana attenuata | reverse complement strand
TCGCCATCAAAGTGAAGGATTTGACCTTGCTCGAATCACGACGGGTTGTTATTTCGATAAGTTCGAAATAACGCCCTTAAGGCCAAGGGCCTTCGCCATCAAAATTAAGGATTCGAACTTGCTCGAATCACGACGGCTTGTTATTTCGATAAGTTCGAAATGACGCCCTTAAGGCCAAGGGCCTTCGCCATCAAAGTTAAGGATTCGACCTTGCTCGAATCACGACGGGTTGTTATTTCGATAAATTCGAAATAACGCCCTTAAGGCCAAGGGCCTTCGCCATCAAAATTAAGGATTCGACCTTGCTCGAATCACGACAGGTCGTTATTTCGGTAAGTTCGAAATAACACCCTTAAGGCCAAGGGCCTTCGCCATCAAAGCAAAAGAAAGATTCGACCTTGCTCGAATCACGACGGGTCGTTATTCCGATAAGTTCGAAATAACACCCTTAAGGCCAAGGGCCTTCGCCATCAAAGCAAAAGAAATATTCGACCTTGCTCGAACACGACAGGTCGTTATTTCGGTAAGTTTGAAATAACACCCTTACGGCCAAGGGCCTTCGCCATCAAAGCAAAAGAAAGATTCGAGCTTGCTCAAATCACGACGGGTCGTTATTCCGATAAGTTCAAAATAACAACCTTAAGGCTGAGGGCCTTCGCCACCGAAGCAAAGGAAAGATTCGACGTCGCTCGAATCACGACGGGTCGTTATTTCGATAAGTTCGAAATAACACCCTTAAGGCCAAGGGCCTTCGCCATCAAAGCAAAAGCAAGATTCGACCTTGCTCGAATCACGACGGGTCGCTATTTCGATAAGTTTGAAATAACACCCTTAAGTCCAAGGGCCTTCGCCATCAAAGCAAAAGCAAGATTCGACCTTGCTCGAATCACGACGGGTTGTTATTTCGATAAGTTCTAAATGACGCCCTTAAGGCCAAGGGCCTTCGCCATCAAAGTTAAGGATTCGACCTTGCTCGAATCACGACGGAACGTTATTTCGATAAGTTCGAAATAACGCCCTCAAGGCCAAGGGCCTCCGCCACCAAAATTAAAGATTCTACCTCACTCAAATCATGACGGGTTGTCATCCCGGTGAATTTGAAATAAACCCCTTTACAGCCAAGAGCCATCACTGTCAGAGAAAAAGGAAAGACTGGGACTCGTCAAACGAGCTCCCGTCTCGTGCCAAGGCCACAAATAATCAGCAACAAAAATCGAAGTACAAAATATATGACGAAGAACTCTTTATTATTGAAAAGTCATGAATGCGGACTATCGCCGCTGACACAGGCCCAGGCCAACAAATAAAAAAAAGAGGGGGAAGAGAGAAAAATGGAACGAACGGATACCAGCTCACCAACGAAATAAAAAAAACAACAACGAAGTACAAATATTTTTCATTCGTCGTCACTACCGCCGCCATCATCACCATCCCTACGAGGGTCATCATCATCACCATCCGTGCCCCCATTGGCCTCGGGTGTCGCCGCATCATACCCACAGTTGATGCCAGCCTCACGAGCTTTCGCTCGCACTTCCTCATACGCAGCCTCTGTCACGGTGCCCGCTTCCAACAAACTCTTATAAATGTCACACTGGGCCTCGGCATAGACCCAAAGCTCATGAATCTGGCAGGAAAAGGCAGCATGAGACGGTTCAGCTCGAGCCCTCAATCGTTCATTCTCCGCTTCTAGGGCCGCGACTCGATCTGCTAGAACCAAAGCCTCCTGGTCGATCGTGCCAATCCTCTCCTCGAGCCTCGCCTCCATGAGGGTGGATGTTGCCCCCTCCAACTCCTGCTCAGACCGGAGCACACGAATGGTTTCTTCCAGAGCCGCCGCCTTCGCCGAAGCCTCGTACCAGGCCCTCTCAATGTGCTCTAGGTTAACAACCTTACTCTCTAACGCTCCCAATTTCCCTCTCTATTCCGCGCCTATCGCCTCGACCCGGATCAAGTTCTGGTCCATCTCCGGCTGCATGGACCTCAGCTTGCCCTGTAAATACTCACACTCTGCGGCGACACCCTTGCTAACTTCGAGCTCCTCGTCCTTGAGGCGAAGTTGCTCCTCGAGCTCGCTCTTACTGCGGATCGTCTGCATCAACTCTTGGTCCCTTTTCTCCAACTCCTCGCCCAGAGCCCGGTTGCGGGGATCCGTCCTCAGCCGCTCGTGCAACTCACGACATCTGTTGCGATAGCGACGGTACTTCTCTAGCATCTTCAAGAAAATCCATGCCCGAACGTTGGCCCTGCGAATGCTTTCTACCTCCACCATGTACGTCTGAAAATCATAAGGTCGAAGTCAGAGTAATACTTTTGGATAAAAAAAGGAAGAATACTTGAAGCGAGAACAGAATACAACATACCCTCAAGCCCATGACGGCCACCTCGTCCCTCAACTTGGCATCAGAAATATTCTGCAGGGACTCATTCTCAACTTCCGAACATAGTAGGCTAAATTGCGGAACCAAATTATCCCCCTCTACCAAGAGGTTAACGTCGGAAGGAATCTGGAGAATGCGAGTCGATCCCCCCGCGTGGACCACCGAATGAGTAATGCCTTCCTCAAACATCCTAACGTCATCAGGATCCAGGTCTGACTCAGATTCGTATTCGTCAATCATCACGCCTTTTTCCCTCTTTGCTGCTGAAGGAGGAGCACGACCCGCTGCGGAAGAAGAGGGCACATCCGAAGCCACAATAGCCGTACCAAAGGTCTGGCTCTCTGCTCCGACGGGGTGTTGACCATCAGTAACAACGGGAACTTATGGCCGAGCCGTTGCGGCAACCGCCGTCCCCAGGCACTCACCCCTGGCGCCAGTCTCGACAACTCGCCCCGCCTCTACAGGAGACACCGCAGCAACATTTCCACCCGAGCCCGTCGGGGGAGTCCAAGATAATCACTGTCGGAGGGGCCACCTCAAACTCCACCCTTCGTCTCTTCGGCGATCCCTCCTCCTCCCCAGTTGATGGTGATTAGTTCGTAGGACGAACGCTACTGGACGGGACCTCGTCTTGAGAGGCAGCCCTTGCTGGAGTAACTAGGGCCGCAGACTCGACCAAAGCTGCCCTCGACGAAGGACGAGTAGTAGGCGCCGAATAAGACGAACGATCGCAGCCGGTTGACGCCAGGCTAATTGAGGGGCCCTGGTTCTCCGCACTCTCCCTGACAGCAACAAACAAGGTATAAGAGGTAAAACGAAAAACGAATAAAGAAAGAGAATAATAAATAAGGACGTTCTCACCTGTGAGAGGTCTACGTCCAAACCTCTCGTGAAACGCCGACCAAGTACGAACCCCCACTGTGTGGGGAAGAACGACCTCTACCCATTCACGAATCCCTTCGAGAGGCGGCGGGGGCAACTTCTCAGCTGTAGAATAATAAAGCAGGTCAGTACCCACGACGCAAAAGAAGAGGAAGAAAAAAGAGGAATTGAACACTACATCAATCAAAGGCACAGACTTACGGGCAAAATTCCATCTCTCGGGGAATCCGGTCGGGTCCGCCATAACGTGCTTGGTCCGCACATAGAAAAAGTTCTCGTAAACACGACGATTGGTTCTATCATCCATCTTCACCACTAGACCTTTCGACCCCCGAGGACGCGCGTGAATCATCCTGCCTCGAATTAACTGGGGAGCAAATAGACTAAGCACGTGGCCCAAAGTAACCTCACGACCGGCAAGCTCCGCATATTTAAGGAACATGAGGAACGGCTTGTATAAGTAAGGAGAAAGCTGAGCGGGGCACACCTCGTAATAGCGGCAGAAATCCACCACCAGCATGGGAAGCGGGAGTGAGTACCCGACGATGAAAGGGTAGGCATAGAACATACAATATCCAGGGCGGTCGAATTGAACCCGGTCGTCCCTCCCCACCGGTAGCATCTCGACAAAATTGGGAATTCCCCATCTTTCCCTCAAATTCGCGATCCCTACCTCCCCCATGAGGGGGGCGATGTCCGTCGGCTCCCTTCCCCCATTGATACTAAAGTCAATCACACCCTTCCCTGGGCGGGGCAAAATTTCATCCACCGAGGGAACCGCTTCGTCCTCCACCAAATCTACTTCGCCGGCAGCCAGAGTAGGGTTTTTAGTTGCGAAAGGGCAACAGGAAGATCGTCACGAGAAGAAGCACTGGCCATTTTTAGCAAAAAAAGGGAAAAGAACTCGCCGGGCAAGATAAAAAAAATTAAGGGTTGCAACCAGCAAAAGGGTAAGCAAGAACTCGAAATGTCTGAAAAGGAGATATCAGAGGAATTTCCTTGAGTTAAACACTGAAGTGCGAGAAGCACACAGCAAGATTCCCCTATATATAGGAAGGCCCAGATCCCCCGAGCTCGAAGCCCAAGAGTCTCCAATTGAACCTGATAAGATGCGAAACAGTCCAATTACTCGGAAACGGGTGTTATAATGATAGCGCGCACGAAGCAACTTCTTTTATCTACAGGCGTTTCGACTTTGAAATAGTCGCAACGACACGTGAGGACCGGGAAAAACATTCCCGCGCCATCCGAAGTAAGAAAAGCCATTATTTCGATAAATTTGAAGTAACACCCTTTAAGGCCCAGAGCCTACACCATCTAAGGGACGGAAGAGTTCGACCTCGCTCAAGCACGGACGATGTTATTTCTGTGAGTCCGCGAAGCGCGATTAAGAATAGAACGGTGAGTCAGACTCCTCGCGGATACGTCTCGCATATGATCCGTCCGTCGGGCCCGATGAGGTACGACCCCGCCGAACGGAGGGACTAACTGTATTGGTCAAAAGCTGATTGACTCGGTTAGGACAACCTCTACCGTATTTTTTCCACTGAGTAAGGAATCGAGTTAAACTCACCCCCCTTCTCTAAGGGATTGGACAGACCCGCGGGGGCAAGGTACCCCACGACCAGAAAACCCCACCGCCCCAGGTACGCCAAAGGCGTGGCATAAGTAATCTGATCTTTTCAACTATATATATATATATATATATATATATATGCTTGGGCAAGCTTGGGGGTAGGGGGGGGGGTTTCGGTACCGAGTCTCTCGATAACCTTACAAACCAAAGAAGAGACAGTGAGTTCGACATCAAGAAAAGGATAATGGTTCCACTGTATCTAGGGCAATGGAGGAAGCCCCATCCCCATACCCCGAATGAGCCGAAGTATTTTGTAATCCTCTTTCCTCCTCTACGGAGAAGGAAGGTAATATTCAAATTTAAATAAGATCTGCCAATGCCATATTCATCTCGTATACAGTCACTGTCTTTTACTCTATTTGATCTGGTATTGATTAAGTTTGACTAAGATTTACCCCTTCCATCTTTGATTGATTTGCTCAAGAAGAACTAAAAATCTTTTGAGTCAAACAGTAATTACTCTTGTATCAGTTTTCACACTTATAATCTCATGGAATTGAATCCTAAAAAGATCTAATATCTACGATGGTGAGAATCTCAACTACTCCTTCGTTCACTTTTACTTGTTCATTATGGATTTTACACAACCCTTAAGAAATAATAAATGAAGTGTATAATTTACCATGATACCCATATTAATTGATGCATATTTTTAATGAATTCGAGAAAATGATTTGAAATGAATAATTAATATTGTGGGTATAACAGGAAAAAATTATCTTCTCTTGATATACTAAAAGTCAGAGGCGGACCTACACTAAGGGTTGAGGGGTCACGGGACCCCGTTAGCCTCGACAAAAGCCCTGTATATATCTATTATATGCATTTATATACAGTAAGGACCCGTAATATATTTTCCTTGGCCCCCCAAAAGCAAAAATGTTGAGGGAGATGAGTGCTATTAGTGGACAGTGAAAGCTTGCGCCTAATTGCCTGGGATCGAACCACATCCGGTGCAATCTATCTTTTTTTAAATTCTTCTTTGTTTCTTCTTCCTTTTGTGGTTACTTGTTCTTAATTCAACGATACTTAGTACTCCCTTTTTGTTACCTTACTATTTAGTAGTCAATTGATTTATTTTTTTCTTTTATCTTTTTTGTATTAGTTTAATATTAATTTATTTTATTCTTTTTCAAATTCCCCCTTGCTTAGAACTTTCTCTTTCTTTAAAAGTTTTATCTCCTATTCATCCGGGAGGAAAATCTAAAGAGGTAAATTAAAGAACTAAGCATAGTGGGGAAGTTAAACATATTGTTTTTACAAGAATGGGAGTGCAGTTGGATCCACATAATTATCAATAAAGTTTACCTTTTGATGATAGTAAAATGCAAAATAACTTAGATAA
This sequence comes from Nicotiana attenuata, assembly GCF_001879085.1. NCBI lineage: Eukaryota > Viridiplantae > Streptophyta > Magnoliopsida > Solanales > Solanaceae > Nicotiana > Nicotiana attenuata. The sequence continues at coordinate 473,354 of NW_017670565.1, read as the reverse complement.
TTTCCTGTGTGTTTTCCATACGGAAATCTGTATGTGGCTTATGATTTTCTATGCATCAACAAGATTTATACTTTCTCAATTCTAATTAGTGATACCTAATCATTTAACTAATTAAATCTAATTAGCTAGAATCACATTGAGATATTCAATAAAAGAATTTACACATTAAAGTTCAAACTTTGCAAGGTTTGCATATATAAATACAACGAGTTCAAGTATGAGCAGATAATGTTACGTTACCGAATTAGTTATGTTAGTAAATATTTAATTTGTATTTTCATGATATGTATCATAATTATTATATTTTCAAAGAATTAGCACGTCAAACTTTGCCGCTGGTAATGGCATATCTAAAGGCGGTGGTGCCCCCACAGCGCTCAAATCCTGGGTCCGCCTCTGCTAAAAGTAATAAGTAAAAGTGAAAACCTACTTTTAGAATACTGGACAAATAAAAATAAACGGAGGAGTATATCAAAATCATTTCCAACTGAGACTTTCTTCTTGATCCAATATATATAATCATATTCCTTATGGCCTGGCGAGTTGAACAACTAGAAGAGTCACTTCAAGCGATGAAAATTGGTTGAACGCATCCCTAACAAATTAAATACCTAACTTAATAATTAAACCTGCTCATTACCTAGTTACTATTACTTATTAGGCACGTTAAACATTCAGTACTTTACTCTATAGTCATGATCCAAAGCTGAATTTTTATTCCTTTAAATTACATAGCTATTATCATTCTTCTATGAGCGGGTTCACTTGAACCTAGTAGATTTTATCCAAACAATATAAATATGTTCGAAAAATTTACTAAATATGTATAAATACTTGAATGTGAACCCAATTACTATTGAAAATTTACTCGGGGTCGTTAAGGGAACTCATAAACATTAAATCCTAGATCCGCCTCTGCCAATAAGGCTATAACATATCACTAAGTACGTGTATATAAGCTCAGGTGCGGAGCTAGCTCTTCAATTGCTGGTTCAGTCGAATCCCATAGCTATAGTCCAATCTCTATATCTGTTTTAAGAAATTTATTGAACATGTATAAATTATTAATTTAAAACTCAGTAACTTAGCAAAACTAAAATCTCGAACACATAAGTTCTAAGCATGGCTTTGCCTCTGTATAAGCTATTTTACCATTATTTAGAAGTGAGAGTTAAGCTGTAGGAACGCAGTACGAACATGGGTAAGTTCGGGGTTTCAAAAAAAATCTTTGCTTTATGTTTTGTCAACTATGCCCCAGCCCCTTATGACTTAAAGCTTTGCCAATTGTGGGTTTAATGGTAAATGGATTCTTCCTACGTTTATATTGGGCCCTCACTATTTCAGAAGCTACTCACATTCTGACCTCCTTCAGTTCTCTGCTTTTATTCATTTTGCCTGCTGCTCTTTCTCTTTTTATTGAGCCTTCACTATTTTCATCAGAAGATGTTGAATGTGAGAGGAAATTTTTTTGTTTCTTTGCTCAGTTCTCCGGCGGGTTCTTTTTCTTCTTCCTCTTTGTTTTTTGCTTCATTTTTGGTGGATTTCATTAGTGAATCTTCGATTTCCTCTGTTTTATAAGTCATGTTTATGTTTCAATCATCAATGTAAAATTTCGAGGTTTAGTGCTTTGTGATTTTGAATGTATCGTATTTTGCGTTGCATGTGTTCGCTATGTCTTGATATGAATAGTGAGAGTTGGTTTACCGTGGTTTGCACCTGCAAATTTAGTCTTGATCCTTTTGCACCTTTTAATTTCTAATGGGATCTGTAGTCAAACGATTTCTTATTAATATGCCTTAAATTTCTCAATTTCAGTTTCATGTTATCTTTGGTATGTGCATTACAGTTGTGGTGAATTATTATTTTTTTTGTTGTAGTTCTTGCTTCTTCTTTTCTTAAATGCGCCCTTTAAAGTTAATTTATGCGGCCAACGTGTTTGACAAATTTCCCTAGCAAAAGGAAGACTTGTGTGTGCTAGGCCGATGGAGCTGAATTATGGTTTCCCTCTGTTTACTGTGCATGTGCTTTCTTTTATCCTTAATGTTCTGCCCCTGTTTCGACAAGGGGTTACCACATAAGTGTTTCTAGAATCACTTTAATTTTTGTGGTTCTTTTGTAATGGTATTTTATTTGCTTGCATGCGTAATTCTACAGTAGCAATATTACTGCTTCTCTAACTTTTTGTTGACATGAAAACTTAGATGACTTATAGTTTTCAGTAGATACATTTTCCTGTGATATCTTTTTCATTTCAAAATTTTCAAGAAAAAAATTGATAAATGAATGTTAGGGAGTCATGCTGTGAGATGATTTATTTTCCTTGTGACATTTTTCAACTTCCAGGTAATTTATTGAGGAAGAATTGGTGAAAGTTATCGAATTCTTTAATGTTGTGCTGAAATTGACAATAAAATTAAAGGCTGAAACTCAAGGTAACTACTCCACTGTTAATTTTTTGTTGTCTGTACTACATTTGAGAAAATATGGCCACAAGTAGATGAGGGAAGGTGACAAAAAAATATAAGTTGCAAATTCAGAATAACTAGCACGCCGGATCAGGCAAAAGAGTTGATTTCAGATTTTCCAATTTCCAAGCCCTTCAACACTCTTTACAGAACCTTACAATTTTGGGCCGCTTTTCCTTGAAAAAAGTGGAGGAATTAAAAAATAGCCAAATTTACAAGTGGTCGTTCAAAATTAGTCCAGTTTCAAAAGTAATCGAAATCTAGTCACTTTTCATGTAAAGATAAATCTGAGCGAAAACACGGTTCAAAACCCGGAAAATACGCCAGTATATTATGCTGGAGTTCCAGCATAAGTATACATGAACTCCAGCATATTATACTGGAGTTGCAGGATAAGTATGCTGGAACTCTAGCATAATATGATGGAGTTCCAGCATAAGTATACTAGAACTCCAGCATAATATACTGGAGTTCCAGCAAAGTATATCGGTCCAGCGTATTCCAGTATAATATGCTGGAAGTTCATACATGTGTGCTCGAATCTCCAGTATATTATGCTGGAACTTTCCGTGTGTTAGAGTTCCAGTATAATATGCTGGAAGTTCATACACGGGTGCACCGAACTCTAGTATATTATGCTGGACCGATCTCTGTTGCAGCAAAATAGTGGCTATTTTTCATTGACTTGGTAAACGCTGGCTATTTTTGAATGACCAGTCCGAAAACTGGCTAGACCGTGCTATTTTTACTGAAAAAAGAGTCTCAGTGTTCTGCTTTGTCTTTTGTATTAAGCAGTTATTTTTGGATAAAAACTACAACTTTAGTATTGGATACAAAATAAAAACTTAGAAAATACTTCACCTCTACATTTAATTTTGTAACTGACGTAGCTTTCTTCAAATATTTTTAATATCTCAATTGCAAAATAAAGGGAAGCAATAACTTGACAATATGGTTGTTATAATACTCATAATAATTGCAACTCTGGAATTGGGGAGGATGATCATACGAGTATAGGGCGACTGATGCTGCTTGAGATCAATTAGGTGATCTATATGCTCATATAATATCATGCAATATGACTAGATTCTACTTTAGAGTTCCTGTAGTGTGTGGCTTTTTCCTCTTTTCCCTCTCGATGTTGATTCCTTAATATGGTAATATGTGTGATTGTTGAGGATCATGAGGTTGAATGTGAACAGAATAGTTTATGTAGTTTATTCAAAGAGTAAATCGGAACCATTTTGACTACATTAGGTAGTTCCTGAAAACTTTTAGCTCAACCACAGTATTTTTGCAAGGTATTGCGCACATCTATCTATTCTTTTTATAGTCAAGTGGAAAGGAGAACATGATCCTTTTGAAGTCTAATTTTCTTTTGCCTTATAGGAACATGATGGGCTAATTGTTTGAACGACAATTATGTTCTGCAAGTAAGACATTAACCAGACACTATATCAGGTGAGAGAAGGGGCTAACATATATTTCAAGTATCTAGCACTATTTATTACAGACACTCCTATCCTTGTGAACATCTTTCAGACAGATGCAAGGATTGTTTCAAAGAAATAAGCATATAACCTTGAGATCATCATGAGTTTTTTCTTTGTAACCTGAAGACAATAGATTATTTCTCCTAGACATGAACCTGTTTTTTACATGTTCAGCTCCATGTAGCCCTATCATGACGAAAAGTTTCCATTGTTTGAACTTATGGATTCCGTCATCTACGGCAGATAATGATGAAGATCATTTGACGTACAATATCATTTATAATAAAATTATTCAAAGAGCCTTTGCATAGATAGATCTCTTGAATGGGCCCAGATTCTCTGATGTCCGCTGGTTCCTTATTCATATTTCATAGAAGGTTGACTCCAACTTGGTACAGTGATAGCAGTTGCTCCATTTTTCCTCCATTTTCCTGTTGAGGTATTTTACTTCTATTTGTTTTATCGGCAAAGGGTCAAATATACCCTTGTACTATGAGAAAATATTTAAATATATCCTTCGGTATACTTTGAGTCCAAATATACCCCTGCCGTAATACTATTGGTTCAAACACTACTGAAAAATTGGTCTACGGTAACGCTTGGAAAACCGTTCCAGTAGGTAGATAAACCGTTGCCGTAGCGATATTGGAACAGTTTACAGACCGTCACATCCGCTCGCGTGCCAATAGAGCAATAGGAACGGTTTTTGGAACGGTTTTCATCTCCGTTGCTATAAATACGTCTATCGCAACGGTTTTTCCTCTCTCTATTGGAACGGTTTCAAACCATTACTATAATGTGTATGCAACGGCTCATAACTGTTACCATATTATCTAATGCAACACTTTTGTAAGCTATTGTTACGGTTATTTATGGATATAACAACGGTCTCTTAAAACTATTGTNTTGTTTTGTATTGCTACGGTTTAACGTACCTATTGGAACGATTTACATTCTAATGGAACGCTATTTGTGTCCTATTGCAACGGTTCTGGTAGGCTATAGTAACAGTTTATTTAAAACAGAAATATAGCTCCTGTTGTATATATATATATATATATATATATATATTATAGTAACACTAAAATTTAAATAAATCACAAAATGAAGCTATTAATAATATAACTTGTCCAACAAGCTAATAAAATCCATAAAAACAAATGTTCTACCCCAAGTGCATAAGTTTAATATATTTCAAGATAGTAAGTTTCAAAATGTTGACAACAAAAGATTTCTAGAACATTCATCTATAGCAATTCAAAATTCATCTTAAGTAAGGTCTAGATCTTCATTGCTTTCATCTTCTATTTCTTGATCTACTCCACCTACAAAAGAGGATAAATAAAGTCATTACCTTTCATCTTGAATGCCTAGACTAAATAAATTGATCAAACAAGAAAAAGAAAATAATGGACATACAAGATGCTAGTCATGAGCCTAGCTCTTCTACAGAAACACATTATCAAGACCCAAATTTGGAAATTAAATGTACACATTAACGTAAAATTCCTATATTTAACAAAAATTTGTAGCTATTTAGACACAAGTATCCTATATCCAGGGAAGATATGCTGGGAGGAAAATCAAAAACTCAGCCAACAATATGGTGCTGGACAGTGCTGGAAACAATATGGTGTTGGATTGACCTGGACCTGCCATTTAAAATAGAAGATACTGCTAATCAGCCAAGAAAATGATTGTTGTCGGACCAACATATTAGCAGCAATAGCAAATAAACACTATAACACCATCACGCAGACAACAACGCATAGAAAATTCAATGTTGTTTTCAAGGAACACGTGTAGACCCTTGATTTATTTAGAGATTAAATACCATGCCACATACATGCAAATCTACAGAAAAATAAACCAACTAAAATTCAGATAACAGGGATTCTCAGCTGCGGTCAAGTCTCAAGGCCATTTCTGTTTGGACGGTTGTAGACCTAGCAAAGATGTTCCCTCTAAAGATTAAACTTTTAGATGAAACGGTCACATAATTTAACATGATATCTAGGCAAAAGTCCTGGGATCAAGTCTCATTGTCACCCATTAGCAAAAATATTTCACATGCTTGGTACTAGAAAAAACAATTTAAACCCATACATAAGGGGGTGTGTAAGACCTAAAATAAAGCAATAAACGTGTCCTATCTCTAAAAATTTAAAACTTTTAAATTGAATATAGACGGATTATCAACAAACTGACAATTTTCCTACTTATGGTGGTCAACACAAGTGAACGCGACCTCTACAATTTTGCAGGGCAAATCAGGATATGCCATCATAGTTCCCTAACTGTATCACTTAAGGCGCTTACAAAATGCAAACCTAGTTCTCCTCTTCCAACCTACAAATGGCAGTTGGGTCTATCAGGCCGTTCTCTGACAGGTTTGGGTAAGATATCTGTTTAGTGATCCCTATATAATCTTGGGAATAGTCTGGTAAAAGAAGAAGTAACTTCGGGATGTGACCACCGTTGATAATACTCCGGATAGTATATGTAATAGAGTATATATGCGTGTGTGTGTATGGTAGTTATTAGTATAGTAGTAACTTTTAAGGAGCACATGTCCAAGTCTTCTGTCATGGTACTTCCTTGGTGCTCTTATGAATAAAATAAAATTTCAAATTCACAAAAAAGGAACTTTTAAAGAGCACTTAGTACAACTTAAGTTTGTCGTGTAGGGATCGTGTTGGTATTACAAATTTTTGCTCATTGATTATCAATTAAGGATTCCAAAACTTACTGAAAATTTATTAATATTTGAAGAATGGCCATAAGATTTATGTTTACAACCATCCATTATATGCCAACTAAATTTTCAACTGAGGTTGAAAACCTAAAGTTCTCAAAATTTAGAACGTCACCAATTCAAGAGCCTGAAAGATCCAGATGATAAGTATAAGCCATGAATCTTCCAGATCCAGAAGAGATGGCAAGTCAAAGTTAAACTAAATACTGCTTTCCAATGGTTCTAGAAAGAGTACTAACTAACCAGGAAACACCCCAGTCAAACAATTTCAAAAGCAGTGTCTTTAAAAGTGAAAAGCTCAAAAAGTAACATGGTCCAAGGGTCTTGAAGCGAAAAGCGATAATTGAGGTGCACGCTTCTTTCAAGTGAAGCGCACAATTTACATAAAAACGGAAAGTACCAACATGTATGAATTTAGTAATACACTAATCAAATTATCAATTAAAATGACTAATTTCAACATCTCATACACAATAATGTTGATATTAATCCAATTCCTCAAAGTTGAGATTCAAAGAATAAATCGTTTCTCGTTGAGATTACTTTGCGTGTCATTTTGAAGTGCATGCTTATCTAAAGTGCATGGCTTCGCCCATGAAGCGATTACCCTCAGTTTTCATCGCTTCATTGCTTTAAGCAATGGCTTTTAATAACACCATCTAAAAGTAGCACTGGTAGCACAAAAGAGAAGAATAAACTCACCAGCAACTGTTTTGCTATCAAACAGAACGTTTACAGATTGTTGAAGATCCATCAAGCGGCTAATGATCTTAGACCTTCCAGCCCGGTTGCTATGGGCATTTCCCGAAGCTATATTTGACTGAAGGACCTTGCCAAGAAGAACAGTATGCGGATGTTCCATAACCTGAAGAAAAATCAAAACTTAAATGTAAGTTAATAAGGGACATAATTGGAAGGAGAAAAATTCACATAGCTCCCCTGAGGTTTTGTCAAGCACATAGCAAAGGTTAATTTACAATTAAGTCGTGTTATGAGTCATTGTTTGAAGGACTTCCCTAGAACAACAGTGGCCTACAAACAGATATGGAAGTCAAATGCACCAACTAAAGTTGCTGTTTTCTCATGGATTATAGCCCACAACGGCTGTCTGACACAGGACAAACTACAGAGGAGGGGATTTCGACTATGTAATAGGTGTTCTTTAATAAGGTAATTTATATTAAATTGAGTGAGCAAAATGATGGAAAAGAAATACAGGCAAAAGCTGAAAAACATTACAAAGAATGTAAATGCAAAAATAAAATCAAGCATGGCTTCAGGCTCTTAACACATTTGGCATAGCCATGCTGCACCAAAAACTAAGCAAGAATACACAATTCTGCTCGAGCTTAAGTATATTGCCATTCTTGTCTTCAAAAATTCTAGCGTTCCTTTCCTTCCAAATTACCCGGCAGATAGCTGCAGGAATACTGTTCTACATAGGGAAGGAGGACTTAGCATTTCCTCCTCTCTGCCAAGCCATCAAAAAATCCAGAAGAGAGCAAGGCATGCACCAGTTCAAGCCCATGATGGAAAAAACTAGGTTCCAAAGTTGGCTAGAGACACTGCAATGTAAGAACAAGTGGTTAATGTTCTCCGCATCTTCTTTACAGAGAATGCATCTATTGCAAAGGTGTAGGCCTCTCATTTGACAGTTGTCGAGAGGGAGGCACTTGCTATTAGCTTCGATCCAGATAAAGCATTTGACCTTGTAGGGCTTGCTTCTCCAGATAGTTTTTCAATTCCAAGAGATGTTGGGAGGGGAAAGAACAGTAAGTGAGAGGTAACAGCCTTTAACTGAAAAATTCCCTTGGAGTCGAGTCCGTTTGACATAGTCAGGTATGAAGACAAAAGAGGGATCGTTGTTAAGAAGTTGAAGCAACTGAATGTAGCTTTCAATTTCCCAGTCGTTAAGATTCCTTCTAAAAGTGAGGGGCCGGTCATTAGATTGCCTGAAAGTTGAGATAACAGCTTCCTGAAGGGATGAGAGTCAACCATCTCTTTCTGCTTTGCCCAGTAACAAACAACCCATGGCTCTTCTTCTGAACATCTGGATTACAATGGATAATGCGAGAAAATTTGGATGGGGAAAGTGTGTGACTGTGTGTGATAAAACAGGCATTAACATGCAGGAGGCACAATCCAATCTACTACAACAACAACAGCCTTTGTAACTATATTTCATAATACAACAACATTTATTTCATGATACATATACTGTAACTAGCTAAGAAGAGTAACCATATGACAACAGCCTTTGTTTTATTAGTCAGTGTACATTAATAGAATAGCAAACCTACCAAACAAAATTAGTAGCGTACACATATGGGTAAAAACAATACTATATCCCTAAATCATACGTGTCTCATTTTGCCTTGTTATGGGTATAACACTTTTGCTGCCTTGTTTATCATAGAATGTCTTATTTTTTTGTTCTAACAAATGACCAAACAAACAAGCACATGTCCATATACAAATAGATTATCAGCTGAACTTAATTTAAATGAAGAATCCTGGCACTCTACTGTACAAATACAAGTACCTGGCTTTCACCTAAACAATTTGCATTTGTTCTTTACAAACTAAGTGTTCTTTAAAAGAATACCAAACATTTATGAATTTAGAAAGCATTTGGTACGGACTAACCTTGATTGTTACGGACTAAGAAAAATCCTAACAGATCCCAATTTATTTTTGACGCAAACCAATTCATTAAGCCAAGCTAAACCAAATAGAACATATATTCCACTATTAGGATTGCATAAAATTATTGACCAGGAAAATCAGTCGCAATACATATCTGAGTAAAAACTTTCCAATCAGCTTAAGATTTCAATACACTTAAACATTGTAAATCTATAATTTAAGAGTAAAAATCATAACATATTGTTCAATCAGACAGTAACAGCTTAGAATAAACCTTACCAGCAGGGGAGCCCAATATAACGCTACAATCTGAATCCCTTGCGATCTTAATATTCGAAAACGATACCAATATATGTATCTTTGTATCCGCAATCACAATTCTCGTATTTGTCACATTCTCTATAGCAAATCTCATCTTCCCTTCTTTCTCCGACAATCTCCCAATAGCCCTAGACAAATAGATACTCAATTTAGATTCCATGCTTAAATCAAAAGCAAAATAACAAACTCAACAAGAAATTAATAAGCCCAACAAGAAAGGAATGATTAAAGAAGAAACCCCCAAAATCCTCATGGAGGAGAAACATAGATCTGAGCTCTTTCTCATAACCTACCTCTTCTTGATGGTCAACGCCCTCCACAGACCTGAGAGTGTTTTAGCCTACTTTGATATGTTTGAAGCTATATGTATTTTCAGATGTGTTCTTCAAATGCTCTCTTCTTCTGAATTAAAGCTACAAAGAAGTGTTTGAAGCTATGCATCATTTTGTTCTGAGAAGGTTAAAGCTTTATTTTGATATATTTTGAACCTAGCAGGGTTTAAGAAAAAAAGTGGTCCTAAAGATATTATTATTATTAAAAGTAAAAATAGAACAATTCTAGGCGGGATTATCAAAATAAGGGAGGGAACTAATAACCGTTCCAATTGGCATTTTTACCAAAAACGCTTTGCGACAGTTTACTCTATTGCAACGGTTACTAAAACCGTTGCAAAAAGCACCAATATTGCAACGGTTCTTAAACTAATGCAACGGTTTGACGGCAAAAGTGTTTTAGCAGCAGCAAACCCTTATGCAACGGTTGTAACCGTGGCAATAGAGACTATATTGCAACGGTTATGTAACCGTTGCGAAAATATCCGTTCCCATAGGTCCAGTTTCTGGTAGTGAAATATATCCCTCTTTTGTTAAGTTTGTCCAAGGTAGACATTGAATCCTACGTGATACTGATATTTGATGCAGTGGATACCACATGGCATGCCACCTCAGCGCCCCTAATCCATATATAAATGACTAAAATTCGAAATACAAATTTGTAATAGTGGCAATAGTGGTGGAGGAAAAGAAAATTTTAGTGGTAGAAAAAAAAATATAAGGGAGGGGTAAAATGGATTTGGGGGGTTGAGGTGGCAAGCCATGTGGCATCCACCTCATCAAATATCAGTGCCACATGGATTGGATGTCCACTTTAGACAAACTTAACGGAAAAGGGGTATTTGAACTAATAGAACCAATAGTATAATGACAGGGGTATATTTGGGCTCAAGAATAACGAGGGATACATTTAAACCTTTTCTGATAGTACGTGGGTATATTTATCCATTCTCCGTTATTTTATTATCATCTTAATTTACCTTGTGCATAATTCGAATTGTGAAGGATTTTGTAGATTTCTTCTGAATGTAAGTTGGTCTTCCAGAAGTTCTTGATACACGAAGTTCACCAATAAATTATGAGATAAAATTTGAAATAACCACTAAATTTAGTTAGCAAACACACAGTCCACTTTTTTCTATAGAACCTCAATCTGATCGAGTGTAGTCCATATATACCTAGGTTTGTTTAAGAATACATGGGTATAACTTTTAGTGCTTCCTATCCTGTTCCTCACGGTTTTGCCTGAGATTTGAAGCCACTTTCATTTGTTACCTTGTGTATTTCTCCTTCACAACCGATTTCTCTTTTAAGAGTTTTTGCCCCAAGATGCAAAGAAGGCATGTTGATTTGGTATTTTTCTCAATATGTTATGGTAAAGTATCATTTATACTATTGATATGGATTTGCATTATCCTGAAATATTGTGTGCTTTTATATTAAATTTGGTAACCATTGTATGCATCAAATAAAATCTGCTAACTCTAATGACTTGCTTCTTAATCCCCCTCCTTTTAATTGAAACATAATATTTCTAGGTTAACTATGTTCTTGAGGCCCTCTTTGTACTACATCCCCATTGTCTCTATCTTTTCATATTTTAGCTAATTTTATTGGATGGTGATAATGATTGACAGAGATGCTATACGTGAATTGTTAAATAGAATGGAGGAACGTTCCAGCATATAAATTGGAGACATGGCATATTGGATTCTGCAAAAAATGTCCTCGAGAAGCAGCTAAATGGATCTATCTCTTAATCACATTGCATTATTTATTTTTTTAATATAAGGGATACGCAAAACAGGGCCACTTGTAAAGGTTGTACTATTATTTGAGGAAATGTTTGAAAGATGTAGATTTATAAAATACTGGAATCCTAATACAGCAACATAGAGATATTATGCAAGATGTACGGGTTTGGAGTTCTCCCAAACAATGTGGTATGTATATGATCTTGTGAAATGTCGTTGCTCTTATTAGCCTCTAAGAAGCTCCTTGGCTATTCAACATATCAAATGGTATTCCAATCCCCATAACTCAATCACTCATAGTTAATAACTTCTTGGTATATTAATATCATCAAATAGCTGCTCCAGACCACCATAAAAGGAATTATAGCCGTTCTAAAGTCTTCAATGTTGACTAGTGTATTATATACAACAAAGTAGAATGTAAAATTTCCTGAGGACGTATATTAATACTATAATTGAGTATTTTTTTATTTTTTATTTTTTGGTTAAAAGGGTAGATATTTATATAACTACTAAGCAAAAGGTACATTACAGAGTACTGTCATTGCTGGGGTACTGTAGTTCCCCCAGCAGCGCGATGTTTTGAGATATAGTTTTAATATTACATGCCAAAAAATTCCTAACAACTTCAATTCCTAGGATGTCTGCCCAAAAAACATTATTTGCAAACATCGGAAGAACTGCTAGTAAGCTGGATCTACCCAAAAAAGTTGGCTTTGCTGCCTCTTTTGCCATTGCGTCTGCCACTCTATTTTGCTCCCTGTACGTGTGTCTCACCACGACCCTGTCCATCCTTTGCATTAACAAACTGCATTCACAAATCATAGGTTCATATGCTAGGTTACATGTAAGTAACATTTGTATTATTTCTGCCGAATCGGTGTTCATGTCTAAAGGGACCCAAGCATTTTGTTCAGCAAGCTGCAGTCCTTTTAGGAGGGCTTTCAATTCTGCCAAAGTGTTTGTTGTATGTGGTATATTCTCCATATACCCCATAATCCAATTCCATTGTGGTTTCTGAATACTCCACCTATTTCTCATATGCCTGGGTTAACCCTTGCTACCCCATCTGTATTCAGCTTAAAGAAACCTCTTCTGTGGGGCTCCCATTTTACATTGATTTGGAATGTTTTTTGATGGTTGTATTTTTTACCAACATAAAGTATTCAGTTGCTTTAGAGATGGTGTTGGTAATGCTGATTCTATCTTTTTCATTGTTGAACAAGTTGTGGTTTTTGCATAGTCAGATATGCCAGAAATAGAAAGGAAGGATGTTTCCCAAGGAATATGATTATTAAAAGGTGTGTTTCTAAGCTTGTTCCAAGTTAAAGGCCATTGTTGAGATGAAAAGATGGGGTTTTGTTGCCTACTCTCAATAGAGGCCTTGGATAGCAATTCTTGCCAGAACTGGGCTGCATTAATGCATTCAAAGAAGATGTGGTCGCTTGTTTCTTCAAAACTCTGGCAGAAGCAGCATTGTGGGTTACAGTTAACCCCAATTCTGTGAAGGTAGCCTCCAGTAGGTAACCTTTTGTGGGTAAGGAGCCAAAAGAAGTTCTTGATTTTGTTGGGTGCTTGCAATTTCTAGATCCAATTAAAGTTCCCTTCCTCCTCCATTTCAACATTATTTTTGGTTTTGCTAAGGAAAGTGTAGGCAGAGCTGTTAGTGAAGGACCCACTAAGAGTCAGTTCCCAGATTAGCTTGTCTTCCTTGGTAGGGTTTAGAGGGATGAAGACAGAATTGATCATGTTAGAGATACTTGGGGGCAGATCCATAGAGATGGGGGAGAGATCCCAATTCCCTGAGTTGTAAACAATGTCTACTTTGGCAATTATGTCATTTTGAGCAAGAGGGCCTTCTATCATGTCCCTAATGGATGGTTGATTGTGGATCCATGCATCATTCAGGAAGCTAACCATGTTTTCCTTGTGGACCACCCATCTGCTAGCTTTCCTACAAGTATCCCAGCCCTTTAGGATGCATTGCCAGGTGGGAGATTTAGGGGATCTAAGGGTTCTAGGTGTATGGTTCCAATTACAGTGATTAGAGATGAGAACTCTAGCCCATAAACTTGATGTGTTGTGATAAATCCTCCAGGCCAGATTTGCAAGGGCTGCTTTGTTTTTCAATTCAGCTTTTTGGAGCCCTAGCCCTCCATTGGCCTTTTTTTTGTAACCCTATCCCAATTTATTAGGTGTATTTTTTTTCCTATTTGGGGTGGTGCCCCAAATAAAATTTCTTTGAATTCTATCAATTTGCTTGCTGATTTTTATGGGCAAATTGATGTATTACATGACATGGTTAGGGATACTATTTAGGGAAGACTTAGTCAGGATGGTCCTACTAGTCATGTTGAGACAACTTATTTTTCAGCCAGCCAGCTTGGATTGCATATTGTCTATTATGAACTAAAAGTCTATACTAGTGGCTCTCTTATGAAATATGGGAAATCCAAGGTATTTACCTAATGAGGTGGTAGCTTGGATTGATAGAGCATTCGTGAGACATTCCAGGGTGTCCTGGGATGTATTAGAGGAGAAGAGTACTCTAGACTTAGTAAGGTTGATTTTTTGTCTAGAATTCTCATTGAAGGACTGCAGGATAGAGTATATGGAGGTGCAGTTCCTGTTGTTTGCCTTGGCAAATAGAGTGAGGTCATCAGAAAAGAAAAGGTATGATATTATTGGGCCAGACCTGCTAATACTTATAGGTTGCCATTGATTGCCCAGTACTGCCTGGTCGATTGACCTGGAAAGTCTCTCCATACACATTATGAAAAGGTAAGGGGATATGGGATCCCCTTGTCTGATGCCTCTGGAGGGCTTGAAAGCTTCATTTTTACCTTCATTTACTAAGACTGAGATGATGGATGAGCTAATGTAAGACATAATTAGCTTGGTCAGCCCAGGAGGAAAGTTGAAGGCATGGAGTGTGTCCCTGATGAAGGACCATTCCAACCTGTCAAAGGCGTTCTCCAGATCAATTTTAAGGATCATATTGCTCTATTTCCCTTTCTGTCAGGACCCAAACCGATAGGCCGTTACGGGCACCCAGTACCTTACTCAACCGAGTACCAATGTAACGTATCTTTCATATCATTCTATCATAGGTAAATAAACTGGAGTAAAGCATGAGGGAATGCAAACTTATACATATGAAGTACGGGCCTATAAGGCCGGCATTATTCTTTATACTCGAAACATAGGCCGACAAGGCCATACAAGTATCTGTATACATGACATCTGTCTACAAGCCTCTAAGAATATATAATATCATAAAGGTCGGGACGGGGTCCCGCCACATGTACTAATCATACTAACCAAAGAAGCAACTCCAGAGCAAATGGAGTGCGCCAACACCTTCCGCTGAGCTGATAGCCTACTTGGAGAACTCTCGACCTGTCTATCAGGACATGCGGGCATGAAACGCAGCGTCCCCAGGCAAAAGGGACGTCAGTACAAATAATGTACCGAGTATGTAAGGAATGAAAATCAGTAACTAGTAGACATGAGAGAAACATGGAGTAAACGACTCAACATGTATATCTGAATAACTCTGTGAATCATTTAATATTATATTATCGTGCATATGCGTATAAATGTCATAGCATGCATGGGTATATGCGTTCATAACATCATCAAGCCTCTGAGGGTATCACATAATATCATCTCGGCCACTGTGGGCAAATCATCAACGTATACCAGCTGATCAGGTGGTGGTGCGTGTATAACACCATAACCTTTTCCCATATCCCATATACATATATATACATAAAGGCGTATATAACGCCATCTAGTCATGGGTCAATGTACATGAATGCAATGCATGAGAAGTATGTCAATAAAATCTCTTGGAATGTCATAAGACCATTATGCCTTAGAGTAATATCATGAAGTAAAATTTTTTTTTCAACTTACGTATTTTTCTGTGAATAGATGATAGAATAATATGACATATGGAAATTCAAGAACATAGGCACCTCTAATACTTCTATGAATAGAGTCATTTATGGAAGTTGTGCATTTTCTCGTTTCTTTTGTGTCGTATAGATCATGCCAAAAGAAAGAAGGGATAGCCTTAACATACCTGAGCCGATTCTCTGGACAATCCTTCTAACATACGACAATTGCGCCAAAACTCGTGACGACAAGATCGTAGTAGGGAAAAATCTGTATAATATTCTTGAGAAAAATTGTACCAGGCTTTCTTTGAAATAGCCTTTCACGTTGGATCTTGTAAGATTTCAGAGAGAATTCACGTTGGATGATTGTCATTTTCTCTTTTAATGGTACAGGAATGTTATCTTAACTTTGAAGAGTCCTATATTTTTCCAATAAAGAGGCCAAGAAATCTTTACGTGTAAATGAGTTGTCACTTTGTCTAGTGACTTATTTGTATAATTTGCCACATAATATAATGGCTTAAAGAGTCATTCTTAGGGTTTAAGGGGTTCTGCCACGTGAGTGCCCCTCACTTATCCAATTATCCACCCCTTTTTCTTAATCAATCCATTAATTCCCCCACTAGTCCAATAATTAATCAATTACCCATATAATTAAGAATTATCTCAAATTACCTAAAATACTACTCCTTTTAATATACTTTATACACCATACTATCATGGCCATATGGTACCTTGTATGACACTAATCCATAAATACCTAGTATTATAGCTCGGACTGTATTTTATCCCAAATTGTCAAACTTCGAGGAATTTCATGTTCTTCGAGTTGCTTACCCTCTCTCCTTCATGAATATTCTCATCACTTGTTTGGAATAGCATAATACTTATAATCCCAAAATAATCTCATTCTCGAGCTTACGTCGATTAACTTACGATGAAATATTAACGTACAAAAACATACGGGATGTAACATCTCATTTCCGAGCTCTCATCAATTTATTTATGGCGTACTTTCATATACGAAAAATGTGGGGTGTAACATCATTCCCCCCTTTGGAACATTCGTCCTCGAATGTTGGCTGATGCGCTTGTCATTCTCATAACCCACACCTCTTGCGAATACTTTAGTACTCCTCTTGCCATTTCGGCAACTGTTTTGTGAATGAATCCCAACGGCCGGGGCATTCCCCCCTTTAGGCCTCTTTCTCGCACCACGACTTGTAGTCAGAATCCTTCCAATCTCGTAACTGTTGTTACCTTCTATCATACAGCCTGTACGACTCTAACCTTGTAAGTGCGCCTATGCGACTCTTCCTTCCTTTTTCCTCCAGTTTTTAGCCAATCTACAGGCCTTACTTTATATACAGAGCTTGACAAGATGTCCCTCTGGGCATCTATAGGTATACTGAAGTTCTTCATTTGGTACTTTTGTTGAACTTACGAATATTGCTATATCTTGTTTTATAGACCCAGTTATCTATTCGTATGACTTTACTGCATTTAGATAGGCCGTACTATACCGTAAATCTTACTTCGATTTATCGCTGATGAGGTCTGCTACCAAACTCCAAGTTACTCTCGTTGCTTATCCTATATGTATGAATCTGAGTCCTTTAATGCTTCTTCATTACTGTTCATCTTAAGACTAATGGCCTAATCTCATATCGTACCTTAACACTTTTACCCATCCATTGTTGATTCACCTCAATGTTGATCTACATCCTTCCATTGATAACTTGAAACTTCTTACGTAATATATTACCACTAGGGCTTACGTTGCATCGTGGAACATTTGAAGTGATTTTCCTGATCCACTTTAGGGGCGATACTTACTTTAGTAATCGTATTTTATAGCATCCCAATGCAATTCACCTTACGTGGGTATTTTAATTCCGTACAATTCATAAAATTATCTTCAAATCATTACTCAATCGAAGGCCCAAACGTCATCCTTTATCTATCACAATTACACCCTTATTCTACTACCAGGGCAGCATTCCGTCTCTTCTAAACGCTATTAGTCTCAGACTGCTTTGAGTTCATTCAGGTTATACTAAACTTTTCATAACATAGAGAAACCAGTAGCTTTCTTGTTTTCATGGGCTTAATCTTGAGGACTTATCCATTTTCGTCACCTTCTCCCTTGCCCTTTTCTTATCCTTACTCATATCTTCTTAAAACTTTATCGCTTTACCCAACTTTAGCTTGCGACCTACACATATCTATTTATTATTCGCCACCTTCCTTCAACTTGCTTGCACCATATATTTCCTTGTGTTATTCTGGGACATCAAGTGAGATGTCGCATCGTCTCTAACTCTCCTTTACTCTCTTAGCTAGACCTCTCGATACTTAGAAACCATAGGTTGGAAGATTTTCCACTGACGATGCTGCTATCATTCCTGGATACTGAATCCCAGCGCTTCTAGCCTTTTGTCTGAAATATGGAAAATTCACAACCTTTTGCATTTGAGTATCTCGTATGTTGTTCACCTTTACCTTACTTACCTTAAAATCTTGCATCACATCTTCTATCTCTTTCATGACCTCCCTTCCACATAGGTATAACTCACATCCACAACCTGAAGCTCTATTATAATACTTGCACCTCTGGTGCATACACAATCCGGTGGGAGCTTCGTACTGACTTCTTATGAGGCTGGTACTATTCTGACTAGCTTTATCGTAGAGCCGTTATAAAATATGGTTGTTGTACTATCTCTCTTGTATCTCTGATATTAAGAGTGGTCCTGCCATGTTCTCAACACGATTTCTATAATTTTTTGGATCCAATAATCAGGCTCCTGATATACTTGGCTAACATAACTCTTTAGTTTCCTCTTCCCTCTGATCAACCTTTATGTAGGCTTAAGCTATCTTTCAATCTGCGGCTCATGGTATTAGTTATTACTTTAGCCTTTGATGGATGCTATGGAATATCCGTGACACCATCATCTAACAATTCAATTCTTGGTTTATGATTTGGACTCAACTCTTTCCTTTTAACTTACACCGGAGTCTTCTACGGCTGTATGATTGTCAATATATATGCTACATGGATAATACTCCAAAATCTTAAGTGCGTTCTTAACGTAACTAATTCTGGATCATTGATCGAATAATTCCTTCCATTCCTTCTCTGCTTTCTTTTAAACTTCAGCTATTACTTTCCCTGGTCTTTCTGCCTCCTTATTACGTGCCTACTTAGCTTATCTTAGTTACCACGCATGCCGGAATTTTCATGCAACTTCATATGATCTCGAGTATTGCTTTTGATCTTACTTCCCGTTCATTAGCCACGGTAGGTGCCACTTTCTTATGGAGTGCATACAATGTTGTTGTGAGACTGTTGTTACAAGACCATTTCCTTTTTAGGTCATTGTACTTAGGTTGCAACCTTCTTCCTTATTTCCTCAGCTAGTCTTTCATTATAATACTTAGGGAGGACCCTCTAACTCTTGTAAAGCTGTGAGCTTATTACGGACTTTTTGGTGTCCTTCCTTGAATATAATTATTCGTAGTTACTTACCTCCATGCCCTTGTGCTTGTAGGGTTGCTTCTGAACTGATATTTTGACTGTCTTCCCAGTGGCACTCTCTTTTATTCCCGTAACATTCATATGGTACCTTTAAATATCCCGACTCCTATCTGAATATATCTCAAGTATCATAATGACATTACTGCGAGGCTGAATTCTCCATGTTGGGGTTCACTATGTTTACCTTGCATGGTCTGCTGATGTGTTTGTAACCTCTTGTCTAGCCATAACTAGGCTCTTCCTGAATCAACTACTAACTACTCGTTGGCCCATTCTCACATCAATATTCCGCGTAATCTTTCTTGGGTTATTTTCTTTGTCTTAAATTATCTCTCGCACTGGCTCCTTATTTATCAATAACATCCCGGGCAGGAACCCTTACTTCCTTTCCTTAACGTTGTGCTTGCATACTGTTCTAGAATCGTAGCTTATCTGTGGGATTCGGATGAGTGAAATCTCATTCCTTTCTCATTTATATCGCATTCTTCCTTCACCATTTCGTAGTTACTAGAACCACTTAATTCTGACTTAATGCCACATCACTCCATATTCTCCCCTTTAGGGGAGTACTAAGAGTTGGAGCCACGACGATCTACCTATATATGTTTTACCTTTTCATCTTTGGCGTCTTTTCACATCATCGAAGACCCTTACTCGCCTTGCGGTAATCCTTCTATACCAATGATAACAAAATTCCTTACTCACGATGGTGACACTTAGTGTAACTCACACATACAGTCCCTTAAGCTTAACTTTGCTCACATTGCTTGCTTTAGGGTAGAGTCTTCCTGAACGACCATTCTCTGAATTTCTCATGAATCTTCCTCTGTTGTCCATTCTATTATTGCTGGAACGCAATCTGAAATTCTATCTTTTATTTTAGTTCAATTGTAGTAGGTGATTTTACATTGTACCTTTCAGCTTATTTAGAAGCAATTGTATTAGATACTTAGAGTTTTCAAGTTAGAGTCAACTTGAAGTTGTCGCAACAGTTGAGGCTGTATGCCACAACGGGATTAGAGTTAATCCTAGGTTTACAAAAGAGTCTTTGTAAATGCAGTTGTATAGGGGTATGATTGGCTCACTTTTGTATCTTACTGCTAGCAGACCTGACATAGTTTTCAGTGTAGGGCTTTGTGCTCATTTTCAGGAAAATCCTAAGGAATCCCACTTGACTGCTGTCAAGAGGATACTGTGATATATGAAAGGCACTACTGATCTTTGTCTTTGGTACCCTAAAGGTAGTAACTTCAATCTAGTAGGATATGCTGATGCTGACTATGCAGGTTTCCTTGTGGATAGGAAAAGCACCTCAGGTATGGCTCATTTTCTTAGTTCATGTCTGGTATCATGGGCCACTAAAAAGCAGAATTCAGTGGCCTTATCCACTACTGAGGCTGAGTATGTTGTTGATGCCTCTTGTTGTGCTCAACTATTGTGGATCAAGCAGCAGCTGATGGATTTTGGCATTGAAATAGGTTGCATCCCTATCTTTTGTGATAACACTAGTGCTATAAGTATGACCAAGAACCCAGTTCATCATAAGTAACTAAGCACATAGATGTTAGGCATCACTTCTTAAGGGACAACTATGAGAAAGGATTGATTACCATAGAATTATGTGCTACTGATAAACAAATTGCTAACATCTTCACTAAAGCACTGAGTAGAGAAAACTTTGAAAGGAACAGGTTAGAATTAGGGATGATTAAGATCACCTAATGGGACCGGCTCAGAATGCACAACGAAAAAAAATATAGGAAAAAAAAATTGGCTAGGAAATCTGGAACTTGTGTAATATCTAGATTAATTTTTACTCAGTTTCATACTGTAAATAGTATACTCATGTGATATGTGTTGATATGACTCACTGATCTCTAACGAAATTTTCTCTATTTTGGTAAATTGAGGCATGATCAAGAGAATTCTAAATGAAGAAGCTGGTTCATCAGGGTTGGTTCATCTGAATGACAAGGTATGTTTTCTATACTCTGCACAATTAGAAATATAAATGTTTAAATCATGAGCAGAGTCCTACCTATGTTCAAAACATCAGAAAATCCTATCTGTTTGTTTTTGAACCAGTTCCGTCCCTATTAGAATTCTCACCACAAAAATTGCCTAAAATCTAGGGAAGCTTAACCGTTCATTCAACCTGCAATTTTAGGTTGATTAGACCTCTAATTGACTACTAAAAGCTACCGTTAGTCATTAAACAGGTCTCTTTCTTTAAATACTCATCATTACCCTCTGCCGACCTCACTACTCAAACCGTCAAAAATCCATTTCACTATAAATTGTTTTCTCTTCCAAAAGCCTAACTCACAAACTCTCTCAAGAAATCAATTACAATGTCGAACCCTCAAGATAACCCTGGAACTCCTACACAACCTACTCCCTCTGATTCATCCGCCCTTCCTCCACCTAGCACAACTCCTCAACCTAGGAGA
Source organism: Nicotiana attenuata (assembly GCF_001879085.1). Lineage (NCBI taxonomy): Eukaryota > Viridiplantae > Streptophyta > Magnoliopsida > Solanales > Solanaceae > Nicotiana > Nicotiana attenuata. The sequence continues at coordinate 451,695 of NW_017670565.1, read as the reverse complement.
AGACAAGTAAAAATACTTGCTCGCAAAATGGTGGCATCTGGTGCTCTTTCAAAGAAATTGAACGAGAAATTAAAGGCGAGTCAAGCCCAAGATTCTAAGAACTTAGAAGATTCGTTCAAATCTGCAAGTGAGGGGGAAGGAACTGGGTCTTCTGACTCTGAGAAGGCTCAAAACCCCCTTTCTGAGGTACGTTCTATTTTGATTGAGAATGTAGACAATAGGTTTGTTCCGGTTGGGTCTGTTAGGAATGTAGAATTGCCTGAATTGGAAAGGAGAGGATGTAAAAAGAAAATTAAAATAGAAAAGGAGAGAGAGGGTGTATGTGGTGATGTGAGGGAAAAAGGGAAAGGAGTGGTTGGTTCTTCACCCACTTCTAAATTGCCAATACCAGCTATCTGTGGGGTTGAATAGGCAACTGTGAAAGAAAGTGGCAAGAAGTCAAGGGGAAGTGGTTCAGGGGAGGCTACTGAAGGGTTGGTTAATCTAAGTTCACATGCAGATGAACCTGGTTCGTCTATTGAGGAGACCCTAGTAGACCTTCTGAAAAAGGTAGGTGCCAGTTATGATCCAAAGAAAAGGAGAACTCCAACACCAAAAGCCCCCAGCACTGCACAATCTTCCAAGAAATGAAAGGCTTCCTCCCCAACACCTACTGAAATTCCCTTGCCAAAGGGAAGAGCCACATGAAGTAGAGTGAAACAAGTTGAGAGTGAATTTCAAAAGGCTTTGGCTGAAAGCAAGAAAACAAGAATGGATAAAGGAAAAGGTAAGGTTGCAGAGTCCTCTGATGCTGTTGATGTTGAGGAGATGGAACAGGTCCATTAGGAGGAACATACAACAATGGAGGTTCAGACCCCTAAGCCAAAAAATACCAAGACCTCTTCCAAGACTTCATATGTGTCTCAGACTGCTGAACCTTCATTGGCCAAGAGGACAAGGTCTGCAGTGAAAACCAAACAAGTTAGAGTTTTTGAAGATGAGGAATGGAGTGGTGAAGAAGAGAGTGAGTCTGATGGTGAAAAAGACAAGCTGGCCAAGTTTGGCAAAAGAAAAATTTTGAAGGGAAGATAGCTGAAAGACTTGGTAGAACTAGGAATGGTTCGTTTCGTTGATCCCTAGCTGTTCAGGGCTGGAAGGACATGGTCCTTCAGATGGATGGAAGGCTAGCTAGGAATGAAATCATTGAATTCATGGCCAATGCAGAAGTCAAAGATGGAACAGTTACCAGCCAAGTAAAAGGAGTTCAAGTGACTTTTGATGCAGAAAAGCTAGGAGAGATTCTTGACATCCCTGCTGAGGGATATGATGACTACACTAGGCAAAGATGGCCAAGTTTGGATTCCCTTCCTCCTGCCCTTGAAATCACTTGAAGATTCTGTGATGTTGAAGGAGTGAATGAGGCCAAGTTTGTACACAAAAGTAAAATGAAGCCACAGCACAAAGTCATCTTTGAGTTTGTCAACAAGTGTCTACTGCCCAGGCAGGAAAGAAGACATATTGCTAACTATATGGACTTAGTTCTGATGGAGTGCCTTGAAAGTGGAAGGCAAATCAACTGGCCTGCATTCATCATCAAGCTACTGGACAGGGTCATCAATGCCTCCAAGACCTATGCGACCCCCTATGGATTTATTCTGACTACTGTTCTGGATCGGTGCAAGGTGCCTCTGAAGAAATGGGAAATGGCCACAAGCAAGGACTATTTTGGCATTAATACTCTAATTGCTTGTGACTATCTAGTCAATGCCATTCCAAATGAACCTGGTTCATCCAAGAAGACACCTATCAATAGTAAAGTCAGGGCTCTAGTTCAGGAAAGTGAGGCCAAGGATGCTGAGATAGCTAGGCTAAAAGCTCGCTTAGCAGAGGTTGATTCTGAGAGGGATGCTCTTAGAACTGAGCTTACCAAGGAAAAGGAGAAGAAGGATGGGATTCTTCACAATATGGTGAATCTTCTCCAAGCCCAAAACCAACCCTCTAGCTCCCCCAAGCCTTAGGAATTCTAGCCTTTATCTCCTGAACCTATCTAGTACCTCCAGTGACCCAGATTAGGGATTTCTTTTTCTTTTTGCTCATGTTTTGAATATTTTTGCTTTCTGTTTGTGGATTGTGGTAGCAACATATCTTCTATCAATGATATCTACTGTTTTTGCACTTGTTGACTGTTAATATTTCCTTGATAGTTTAAATATGTTTGCTTGATTACTGATGATTGATCCATGATTGCACTTGCAGTTGCCCCAGTGGCCATGAGTACTTATTAAATTCTGGGACTCACACTTTGTTTATGCAACTTTTTGATGATGCCAAAAGGGGGAAAAGATATTGTGCTCTACATATTCTGAATATGTGATGTTTATAACCTAATTAACCCGGTCCTTGATGATAAGTGAATCTTTCTAAACTTTGTATTGATGAATAAGTTGAGTTCTTACAGAGCCTAAGTGAGTAAAAAGCATAGAGTTTGTCATCATCAAAAAGGGGGAATTTGTTGGCTTAAGTAAATGTGAACTTTTGAAAACTGACAAAAGAACTCAGACATGGACCAGGTCCATCTTGTGCAGCACAGTTGTGATCAACCCAAACATGTGAGATGCACGTGAAGGAGATACACCTAACTTATCAGAAGTAATATCTCCTGATCATGATCGAAAAGGTTGCATATTGGATAAGGAGAAAGGCTCCTTACACAAAGAGAACACGGTTTAGGAAAAGGATAGAGTTAGAGTATGAGATCAACTAGAACTCTTCCACCATGGAAGAGTAGCGTCTGTATCCTAGTCAATCTCTAATTGCTAACTCCTTAAATATTAGTGTTGTTCTCTTTTACAAGTAATGCACATAAGCAGAAGTTAAACGTGAATTGAGAGCAAACTAGCAAGGTAATTTTGCAAGCAATTTATGTATGATTCAAGCGTGCAATCCTGAAGCTACTTGAACCAGATAGAAGAACCAGTTCAAGAGTCTATCTTTTATTCTAGTTCAATTGTAATAGGTGATTTTACATTGTACCTTTCAGCTTATTTAGAAGCAATTGTATTAGGTACTTAGAGTTTTCAAGTTAGAGTTAACTTGAAGTTGTCACAACAGTTGAGGCTGTGTGCCACAACGGGATTAGAGTTAATCCTAGGTTTACAAAAGAGTCTTTGTAAATGCAGTTTTTGACTTAGTGATTTTAGTGGAGAGTTTGGGAAAATCCTACTGGAAAGTAGGTCGTGGTTTTTTTCACCTTTTGAGCCAGGTGTTTTTCACGTAAAATCTCTGTGTTCTTTATTTTCTTTACTTATTATTCTGCAACAGTAGTAGTTGGAACACATAGAAGAACCAGGTCCTTCTATAATCAAGTTAAGCAAAAATTGGGTACCACACAAATAACCAAAAAGAAGAATGCGAGAAGTTCATATTCTCCAGATTCTACTATAAACCAGGTAGTGAGGATGAAAAAAAGCATAAGCTACCTCGTTCGTGCTCCCGTCTTTCCCGCTGCCATCTTCGGTGGATGCGCCCAGCAGGAGTCTAGCTAAGGCTAGTGCGCTAGAATTCAAATGTCTTGTTCTATTCTAAGGCTCGGATGTGGAGCTGGCTCTATTAATCGATAAGCAGCGGTTGCTTACCCACGGACACCTAAGCCTTCTAGGCAAGTGCATAAAGAGAGAGGGGAGGTAGCTTCCAGAAAGATAGAGTTACCACACAAAGGCGAAATGACTAAGATCTTGCTTAACCAGAAGATAGAATCCTATTGTTGAACTGGGGAGGCAGAAGGAAAGACATTCAGGGCTGAAAGAATGGAACTCGCTCTAAGGGACCCCAACTGGATAGGAATCTTCTGACCCCCCCCCCCCCCCCGTGTGGTATTGAAGTATAAAACATCAATAATGTTCATCTCTACTAACTAGGTACCTTGTACCCTTCTTCACCTTGATTCTTTTACTTGTTGAAACTTGTGTCTACCTCCCAATTCTCTTATTCCTTTTTACGGTAAGAGTGTATAAAAGTTTCTTGCCTTAAAGCTCCTTATCAAGAACCTTACACATTTTAGTACACGCATGATCTGCTGAAGGCCTCACATTTACTCATCATAAGCATGATGCAAAATCGAGTTCCTCTGACGCAATTCTTCCACAGCTATATCTCTTACCAATCGTCTTTCTGGATGTAGGCATCACCGTATTACGAATAAAATGGAATTTAGGAATTTGAATTCCTACAATGGAGCTCTACCACACGATCTAGAGTAAGAAGAAAGAGTGACAGTCGTAGATGCCCTATAGCCTCCTGCTTATAAGTGTGGTGCACAACACACCCATAAACAAGACTCTACTAGACACGGCTTGTAGACTCCCTAGGACAGAACTGCTCTGATACCACTTTTGTCACGACCCAAACCGATGGGCAGCGACGGGCACCCGGTACCTTACTCAACCGAGTACCAACGTAATGTATCTTTCATATCATTGTATCATAGGTAAATAAACCAGAGTAAAGCATGAGGGAATACAAACTTATACATATGAAGTATAGTCCAATAAGGTCGACATGATTCTTTATATACTCGAAACATAGGCAGACAAGGCCATACAAGTATCCGTATACATGACATCTATCTACAAGCCTCTAAGAATACATAATATAATAAAGGTCGGGACAGGATCTCGCCATAATCAATATAAATACTAATCATACTGAACAAAGAAGCAACTCCGAAGTAAATGGAGCGCACCAACACCTTCTGCTGAGCTGATAGCCTACTTGGAGGACTCTCGACCTGTCTATCAGGACCTGCGGGCATGAAACGCAGTGTCCCCAGGCAAAAGGGACGTCGGTACAAATAATGTACCGAGTATGTAAGGAATGAAAATCAGTAACTAGTAAACATGAGAGAAACATGGAGTAAACAACTCAACATGTATATCTGAATAACTCTGTGAATCATTTAATATTATAATGTCGTGCATATACTATAAATGTCATACCATGCATGGGTATATGCATTCATAATATCATCAAGCCTCTGAGGGCATCCCATCATATCATCTCGGACACTATGGGCAAATCATCAACGTATACCAGCTGATCAGGTGGTGGTGCGTGCATAACGCTATAACTTTTTCCCATATCCCATATACATATATATACATATATACGCGTATATAACGCCATCTGGTCATAGGTCAATGTACATGAATGCAATGCATGAGAAGTACGTCAGTAAAATCTCTTGGATTGTCATAAGACCATTATGCCTTCGAGTAATATCATGAAGTAAACTTTTTTTTTCAACTTACGTATTTTTCTGTGACCCATGAACAGATGATAGAATAATATGACGCATGGAAATTCAAGAACATAGGCACCTCTAATACTTTTATGAATAAAGTCATTTATGGAAGGTGTGCATTTTCTCGTTTCATTTGTGTCGTATAGATCATGCCAAAAGAAAGAAGGGATAGCCTTAACATACCTGATACAGTTATCTGGACAATCCTTCTAACATACGACAACTGCGACAAAACTCGTGACGGCAAGATCGGAGTAGGGAAAAATCCGTATAATATTCTTGAGAAAGATTGTACCAGACTTTCTTTGAACTAGCCTTTCATGTTGCATCTTGTAAGATTTCAGAGAGAATCCACGTTGGATCATTGTCATTTTCTCTTTTAATGGTACATGAATGTTATCTTAACTTTGAAGAGTCCTATATTTTTCCAATAAAGAGGCCGAGAAATCTTTACGTGTAAATGAGTTGTCACTTTGTCTAGTGATTTATTTGTATAATTTGCCACATAATATAATGGCTTAAAGAGTCATTCTTGGGGTTTAAGGGGTGCTGCCACGTGAGTGCCCCTCACTTATCCAATTATCCACCCTTTTTTCTTAATCAATCCATTAATTCCCCACTAGTCCGATAATTAACCAATTACCCAAATAATTAAAAATTATCTCAAATTACCTAAAATACTACTCCTTTTTAATACAATTTATACATCATACTATCATGGCCATATGGTACCTTGTATGGCACTAATCCATAAATATCGGGTATTATAGTTCAGACCGTATTTTATCCCAAATTGTCAAACTTCGTGGAATTTTATTTTCTTCGATTTGTTTACCCTCTCTCCTTCATGAATATTCTTATCACTTGTTTTTGGAATAGCATAATACTTATAATCCCAAAATAATCTCATTCCCGAGCTTACATCGATTAACTTTTGACGAAACATTAACGTACAAAAGAATACGGGATGTAACATCTCATTTTCGAGCTCTCATCAATTTATTTATGGCTTGATTTCATATATGAAAACGTGGGGTGTAACACTTTCATTTTTCTAAAGTGAGTAATGTACTCTTGCACAATGATAGCATTGTCAAAGGCTCTCCTATTTGAAAGGAAACTGGCCTGGCTAGGGCCTATTATATCAGGCAGCATTGGCTTAATTCTATTAACAGTGATCTTTGTGATGGATTTGTAGATTGTGTTACAAAGTCCAATTGGTCTGAAGTTTTTTAACATGGAAGCTTGGGGACGTTTTGGGATGAGACAGAGTAGAGTTTGGTTCATGGTCTCATCCATGGAATTAGTAGTGAAGCATTGCTTGCAGAAGTCAGATACAAAGTTACCCACAATGCTCCAGTGCTTTTGGTAGAAGAAGGGGTGGAGGCCATCAGGGCCTGGAGCCTTGAAGGGCTTGAAGGAGAAGATAGCCATTTTGATTTCTCCCATCTCAAACGGTCTATCTAGTCTATCCCTTTGGGAGTTAGAGAGGGTACGTTACATTGTTTGATGGTTGGTGGTGGAAATGGGAGCTTGTGAGTGAGAGGAGGTATAGAGGTTTGTGAAGAAGCACATTATGGTTGTCTAGATGTCTTTTTGGTTATAGAGTCAGTTTCCACTCTCTTCTTTTAGAGAGAGTATTTGGTTTCTTCACCTTCTATTGAGAGTGGAAGTGTGGAAGAATCTAGTGTTGGCATCCCCATCATTAAGCCAGTTAACCCTAGATTTGAGCTTCCAGAAGTCCTCTTCATTTTTGAGGATTGAATCTAGCTCACTAGTCAGATTGTTTTCTAGGTTTAACAAGTAGCTGCTGAATTAATAGTTAGGGGATCTTTAGATTCCTGCAATTCTTGCTAAGATTCTTCTTTTCTTATGGAATATGTTGCCAAAGGTATTTCTGTTCCATTGAGTCACAATTCTCTTGAAAGACTCAGTGGATTGGATAAGGGTGGAATTGGGGGGAAGGCCTCATTGGTGATGCTGGGAAAAGTTGGTTGGCTAGCTCACATTGAATCAAACATAAAAGGTATAGTTGTATTATTGAAGGACTCCCCTTTTAGGATAACTTGGATGGGGCAATGATCAGAGTGGGTCCTAGGGAGGTGCAACATAGTAGCCTCAGGGTACTGTGAGATCCAACTCTCATTGGCAAAACACCTATCTATTCTATCAAGGATCAGAGAGGTCCTATTGTTGTATCTCTTATTAGACCAAGTGAATTTACTTCCTTTGTAGCCTAAGTCTAATAATTTGCATTCATTAAGGCATTTCCAGAACAAATTACTGCAACTAGGGTTTATTGGGTTGCCCCCAAATTTATCCCTAGCTTTCAAGACTTCATTGAAGTCTCCTCCCACAAACCAGTTGTTTGTGGAGGTTTTGGAGATGGTAACTACATTCTCCTAGAGTAGTTGTCTGTCAGCCAAATCATTACTAGCATAGATGGCCGAGAATAACCAATGGGTATGGTTAAAGAGTACCTTTACCATGGCATGGATACCCTGAGGGGTGGTGGACACTTCATCCACACTAACACTATCTTCTTTCCACATAAAAATGATCCCCCCCAGATAGACCAATAGCCGGTGATTGGATTATCAGATCAAACTGTAGTTCCTCAGCCAGTTTCTTGTGGTCAACCATCTTGGTCTCTAGCAGAACGAGCATAGCTGGCTTGTAAAGCTTGACCATATCCATGTAGTGCCTTCTGAACTCAGCATTGTTGCCACCCCTAACATTCCATATGATGTAATTCATTAGGGGTGGTTGGATGTTTGGGTGCTGGCCTTCGTGGGGTTTCCCCATTCCCTGTGGTGTCCCCTTCGAAGACATTTAGGTTTTCCCCTTTAAGCTGAGTACCGGAGTCAGATTGAGAAGCGGCTTGGTGATTACTTGAGATACTAGGCTCAGCCCATATTTGGTCATCGATCTGGGGCATATCAACACTAGCACTTCGCTGGTCTACACACTGAACTCTATCGCCCTGACCGAGTCCGATAGGAGAGAGTCTGTTCGAAGGGGACTGTAGGTTGTTCCTTCCGCATTTTGTGGGTTTTTCCTTTTCAAGAGATATAGGGCCTTGCTGATTTCCCTTTTGATGTTGCTGAGTGGTGGAGACGTACTCTTCTCTGGTTGAGCAGAAAATGATGGTGTTTGGTGAATTTGGAGATCGATGGTCACAAAGATCGGCTCCGCTGCTGGATCCTCCGTTCCCAGGTCTGGGAAGAACGGTATTGACTGGAAGACTTGGGACATTTGATTGTTGAGCATCGTTGGGTCGATGTTTGGTTGCATGTTGTCTTTGTTCACCATTGTCTGCCATAGGCATGGTCCAAAGGCAGCCAAAGCCTTGTTCAGTTCTTCCACCGTTACCCTCTCCAGGTGTACCAGATTCTGGACAATCAAGGTCACCGGCTGATTTCCCAGGGTGAAATTGTAGGTTAAACCCTTTCCCTGCAGCGCTGCCTCCAGCCAGGATGCTGGTAGGTGGTTCAGTGGTAGTGGTAGTGAGGTCACAAAGGAGGGCGACGTTTGGTTTTTTTCTATTTTTGTGTTTTTTTGATTTACTACTTTGGGTAATCGGGGTGATTAAGTTAAAGGGCTGACTCATAATTGTGACCTTTGGTGTCAAATCTTGGTTAGTGAAAGAGGCAGCAGTTATTGTGTATGGGGAGAGGGATTCAGAATTAATGTGATATCTTGTGGAATGGATGGCGAGTGTCTTTTCGCCTGAATTTGAGTGAGATTTCAGGTGGGGCACTTGAGTGTTCATGGTGTTTGTTGAGTTTTCCCCATTAGAGGTTTCTCTGAAATAGAGGTAGGGGACGCATAGGTGATTTGGGTAGGGTTGAATTTTTGGGCTGGTAGTCTCCAATTGGGTGAGGGCCCCAATTGGTTGAGCGTGACCGGCCTTGCAATCCAAAACCCCAAATTTGAGATCTTTTGCGTCATGGGATGGGCCTAGAGCAGAGGCCTCGTCTTGGGAGACTAAGTGGGGATCGAGGCTGGAGTGTATGTTAGTTTCCTCGGACCCATTCCTACCTTACTTTCTACTTTTGGGTTGGGGCCACGTGGAAGTAGTTGCACGTGAGTGGGGGTGGGGTTTTGTTTATTGATTAGGCCGTTGGACTTGTTATATGATTTTGGACTGGGTTTTCTTGCCTTAGAATTGTACTGTACAGTTTTAGTTTGTAGAAACTTACCAGAGTTTGCACGAACATGTTTACCTGGATCCGTTGTGGTTGTGGTAAGGCTCGAAAATGGCCGATCCAGGACCGGGACCGGCCCGGACCGCGGCCCATGTGGGCTCTAGGCTTAAACGGTCCTAACCGTTTATAACAGGGACCGGGGGTGGGCTGGTCCGTAGCTTGAGGCCTGCGAGACCGGGATCGGATTGGTCCTAGCGGGCCTAAACGGTCCCAACGGCTATTTTTTTATTAAAAAAAATTGCCCGTTAGGGCATTTAAATTATAGTTGTTTCCTCTGCCAAAATAGTCATTGGCTATTTACAAAATAGCCATTTAACTCCCCCCCCCCCCCCCCCCCCCCCAACTTTGTTTTAACCTTAAACTTTTTATAATTACACTTTTTTCCTATTTTCAACTATAAATACCCCCTCATTATTTCATTTTTCTCACAAAATCATCAATTTCTCTCAGTCTCTCTCTAATTTTCTTCTATAATTGCTTACTTTATTGTTACAATTTGTGAAAAATTGTGAAGTTGGTGAGTTGTCTTCAAGTGTTCAACGATAATCACTTTTCAACAAGTTGTTCGTCAATTCGGTAAACTCGTTCCAACTCATAATTTTTAATATTATAATTTTGTTTGTTTTATTTATTTTCTATTATTTGATTAATTACGATGGTTTCCTTAAAAAAATTTAGTAAAAATAAGGGAAAATCCAAGAGTGGCGAATCTAGTGGCCAATCTGTTCCTCCTCCACTGCCCCCGACTCCCCGACCTAAACCCCATATCCATCCTACACCTGCAATTCTTGATAGCGATAATAGTTTATTACAATTTACTGAGAGTCAATTTTACCATAATGTTGGGTTGGTGAACAATTAAACCATAATGAATGCTCTTTATTCTAATCCAACTAGTAATGAAGATGATGAGGAGGACATAGATTTAGATGAAACGCAACCGGATGACGATACACCCACTCCTGAAGTTAACCCAACTAATGATAATCCAAATGAAGTCCTGTCTGACCCTCCTATTACTACCCCTACTTTTTCTAGACAACCTCCCAAACGGACAGAAATTTTCCAACTCCTTCTTCTTCTGATTCTCAATCATCTAAAAGAATTGCGGGAGTAAGAGCACATAGTTCTTGGGCCGGGTTCAGGGGTTCTCAAGGTTCTAGTACTAGTGATTTTTCACAACTAAATGAGCTTGAAGTTTATTTGTCACAGGGAATTGGGGAAGTGAATCCCGACGGCCCCTTTAATATTTTGGAATGGTGGAAGGATAAAGAAAAATACTTTTTGATTCTTTCAAGGATATCTCGAGACTTTTAACTATTCAAGCTTCAATAGTGGCATCGGAGAGCGCTTTCAGTCAAGCAAGACTTCAACTCGGTGATTATAGAGCGTCTATGAGGGAGAGCTTGAAAAAATCAGTACTTTTCAGAGATTGGATCCGCTCGGAAAGAAGAAATTTTGGACTTGCTGAATCACAACTAGAGGTAGACGAAGCTTACGAAGAAATGCTAGCTGAACTTGTAGAGGAGTCTGCTTCGCCCGGAAGCGGTGATGACCAAGCTTCTTTTCCCCCACCACCAACGAAAATTCCTCTAGAATTTAATGGATTTATGAAGTTTGTAAGAGATACCATGTAAATTAATATGTAACTTGTATTTTGGCACATCTTGATTAGTTTCTTTTTCTTCTCAATTATGGTATTAGCACCTTGTTATGCTCATTCCATAAGGGGGAGGAAGCCTAAGAAAGATATTTTGCATGTTTTGTTAATGCTATAGTAAAAATTATACCGCATTGCCTTAGATATTTTTATTACCATCTTTTTTTCTCTAACTTCTATAAAATTAAAAAAAATATAGAGAGTATCTGTTGGGCCCTCTTAGGCCCATTGGGCCCACTTAGGCACAGGATCGGCCCACTTAGCCCGATACCATTAGTTTGTGGTCCCGGGCTGGTTCCTACAAAAAGCCCGTAAAGCCCGGGACCACTTAGGACCAGCCCACTTAGGACCGTTTAGGATCGGGCCCGGCCCACTTGCCAGCCTTATCTTGTGGTGTATGGTGTTGGTTGTTTGACGCTCCACTGGTCCTCTCTTTCACCTTTTGTTGGTCTGGTTTTTTCTTTCTTGGGAAGGTAACTGTTTTCCATTCATTCTCTTCCCCTTGTTTCGTAACTTTTTCTGAAGTCTCCGATGCCTCTTGTGGTGTGGGTAATTGTGTTTTTTTTGTAATTGCAATTTCTTGATATGTGCCAAATTCTTCCGCAGGTCGTAGATAATGTGCCTTCCGCTTCATAAATCACCGCTTGTTTATGCAATTATCACAGATGTTCCCACTAGTGTTTCTAAGGACACTTGAATGCATATGCGTGCGTACCTTCCTCTCAGGGTGGAGGAGGTGCATGAGTCTATTTTTAGTAATTTTCTCAGTTTTCTGCCAACCTTATCTAGTATTTCTTTGTCGTAGAACTCTATTGGGGGTTGTGGGAGGCGAATCCAGATAGCTACAGTAGAGAGGGTGGCTTCTTGTGGTACAAATTTTGGTTCCTATATTCGGACTGAAAGGAAATTCCTAGAGACAAACCATGGTCCTAGATGTAGTGCTTTAGCCATATTTTCCTCTAAACTAAATTTGACAATGAAGAAGTCTCATCCTAGGTCAATCAAGATTAACTGTTCGGATGGCTTCCATATGTCAATTAGCTTAGAGCGAAGATATTGGTATGGCATTCTATGTCCAAAGACCTTCATGATTACAGAGTAACGCCATGGGAGGTAAAGGCGTTTCCTATCGTCTTGTGATAGTGGGATTGATCCTTCAATGTTTTTCCTCTATCATCTTTGATGATTGTGGGGGCATCTTCCTCATAGTATTCATTTTGCTAGCTTACCAGTTTATCGAGAAGCATTCCTTGTAGGAGTGTGTTGTTGTTTCTTCTATATCCATTTTATTGTTCTTGTTCGGATGTTCCGGTAGTATGAGTGGTGTGATAATGGCTGTATCCATGAGAGTAAGACCTAGAGAGAAGGAGTAGTTACCGTCACGCCCAAATCTTGAAGTAAGATTTGGTCTGGCAAGAGAGAAAAATCTTATAATTGAGTATTGATGTAACTTAATTGTTATTTTAAATATAAAAAAAAAGAATTTTTACCTCCTATAGCAAAGGTTAACACCTTATTTATTTTAAATAATTACCATTTTAAAAAATTATATTCTATAGATACCTTTTAATGTTTATAGCAAAATATCTAATTTTAGTTACCTCCTACCCCTAAGCCACTAAATACGCTTTTTTTTAATTTTTCTCTCTCCTTTTTCAGATTTTTCTCTCACATAATTACCGTATTTCACATAAACATCTCACTCCACATTCTTTCTCTCTCTACTTTGATACAAGCCATTCTCTTCCCCCATTCCCTGAAAACCCGATGCTCAAACTCAAATTTCCTCTCACCCACATCGCCTATTTCTTCCCCATTCTCAATCTCCACCCTAATTTCATACACGCCATCTGCATTGTATCTCTCAATTGTCGTTATTTTTTGCTATAAATAGTTGTGGTAAGTATTTAACTTGTTAGAATTTTGCTATTTTTGTTTATTCAATTCTCAGTATTCACACTTAATATCTCTACTCACCATTGTTATTGTATTCAACAAAAAACTTGAGATTTTCTCCCAAATGTCTTATTCAACATCCCACAAGAAGGTTACCAGAGGTATACCCACCAAAGTACTCAATTTCGATGGGCCCTCGTTCTCTTTGCAAATCACTCAAGCGGAATTGGAATTTGCAGGTTCAGCAGCAAAAACGACAGCGGAGAATATTCAAAATTGCGCAATGACACTTTGAAACAAGCCCAAGTTGAGAAATCATTGAAAGAAACAACACTTCCCGTTGCGGAAAAGAGAAAAAAACCTATGGCTGAAGCTTCATGTGTCAAGGGAAAGGGGGTCCTTGCAAGTAAAAGCTTGGATACACAGGATGAAAAGGTAATTTTTGATGTATTCCTCTGTATTTGAGTCCTCATACACTGATGATTACCTTCATCAATGGGGTTTTAATGTTGTATGTTATTGTATATATATGTGTGCAATAGTTGATACATAGCTTCCTTGTTTTTTTTGTTGATTTGATTTATATGTATGTTGATGTATTCATAATACGACGAAGTTTAATTCACTATATTTATATTTAACAAAATGGCCTTTGCATATCGTATTTACATGTAAGTATTCAAAAATTCCATCAATGATTTTGTACTTATTGCATAGAAGTTTTCATGTGTATGTAAATGTATTTATATGTATACAAATTTTGGCTTCACTGATTTGTATGTTGCATAATGCACTTAGATGTATTTAGATGTATTTAGATGTATTCAAAAAGTACATTCACAGTATTTTGTACTTACTACACTGACCTTTTCATATTGTATATAGTTGCATTAATAAGGATTTTTAAAGTTCCCTTCACTGTTTTGTACTAATTGCATTGTCTTTTATTGTTGTATGTGGATGTATTATATATATATATATATATATATATATATATATATATATATATATATATATATATATATATTTTTCTATCACAGATTTCTTACTCCAGTGTATTATGCATCAGTTCACTATTGTCTACTAATTGCAATATCTTTTATTGTTGTATGTGGATGCATCAGTTCACTATTATATATATATACATATATACACACACACACACATCTATTTCTATCACTGATTTCTTACTCCAGTGTATTATGCATATTGTATTTAGTTGTATTTATATGTATTCAGAACAATTATACTATAAAATATGTATTGATGTTGACATCTGCAATCTTTTTGTAATTCGTGTTGTATGCAGGAAATTTAGCTATTTATGAAACAACAACCTATTTTTTCACCGCATATCAATTCATATACTAACACATGTCACACCTCCTTTATCGCTACTACACCCCGTGAAAGGTATAATAAAAGGAGTTTTTTCAATTAAAGGACAATCGAAACGGGATTCATTTATTAAGAAGTTCAGAGTCGCCACTTAGGAGATTTATGGTGTCCCAAGTCACCGGTTTGAATCCCGAATCGAGGAAAGGGTTTGACTTTGTATTAACAGTCGCGAACCAGAAACCCGGGTAAGGAATTCTGTTAACTCGGGAGAACGTGTTAGGCACTCCCAAGTTCCGTGGTTCTAGCACGGTCACTCAACTGCTATATTTGGCAAAAATCTGATGTTAATACATGTTATCCTATTGTGCATCTTTAGAATTATTTAACTGCTTTTAGTTAGAAATCTTTTAAGAAAGTGAACGTCGTTTGAAAATGTGTTTTCGGATCACGTCACATGAAATGCACCCGGATTCTCGACACATTTTATTCAACGTTTTGAGATTTGGATTTGGGTTGCATGAAATGCACACCCGTATTTAAGAAGGTAAAATTATTAAAAAGCGCGCCTAAAGTGACTAACGCGTTATTAACTTTGCGGGAGGCCGTGAAATTCGCTAAACGGCACGTCCCGAATTTTATGTATTTTAATATAAGCATTTAATGAGGGCCCCGCAATTTATGCATTTTGTTTGGCGAGGCTCATCTCATCTTATTATTTAAAGGCCATCCTAGAGCAAACTATGATTTTCTGTTTTATTGTTTTTGTCTCTAAAGGGCCTAATTAATTTGCATTATAAAGTCCGGACCTCAAATTCAAGTCCGGATTCAAACAAGAGGGGAGAACCTCCTAATTCGAATCCGCCACCTAACTCGAAAGCCCAAATATATATTACAAATTAATCCCCATATTCCTAATATAATTTTGAAGGCTTCTTGACTTCTAGCATATTTGGGCCTTAAAGGTTTGGCCCAGGTCTGCTCAAACAGAGGCCGTCCAAAGGGCTGGGCTAGGGTGCAAGCCCAAAATTTTTTAAAAAAACATCTTGTACTTAGTGGACTGCCCAGGATCTATTGCATTTAGCTGGGCCGATGCTGGCCCATTTCCTTCATGGTTCAAAGAGTCGAACGAATATCGGCACATTGTCACTAGGCATCACTTTCAAATTTAAACATACATATGCATTTAATAATCTGGTCATTTATTCCAGGTTTAACACCTGTTAATTAACCTTTCAGCTTTTAAATCTATACTTACTAATAACGAGTAGATAAATGACATGTAGTTAATAACACATGGACACTTGATCTTGGCAATTGGCATTCAAATCACACACAGCATCCGATCCTTTTATTAAGCTGTTAATTAGTACGAAAGCTGGGAGAAATCTACTGTTTAGTCAAAGGCTAGGGATCAAATTTAACACCTGATAAGGCTGTACTTATGGAAACTCCATTTTTCTAAGTCAACATTTAAAGTCATTCCAGGATGAATATATAACTCGAATTATTTAAAGACAGGAAAGCGAACTAGCTACCTACAGATGAAGTGTGATCTTACATGCTTTTGTGATTCAAATGTTGTAATCTTAAGCTATACTAACTAAGTCTACATACGGACATGTTGAGATAGTTCAAAGCAGTCTAATGATCCTAATTTATGCAACTATCCATTACCAGTTCACGATCTCACATAGTCTATAATCAAAACTAGTATTAAAGTCCAATTATACAGTCCGTGTTTACATTGTTCAGGTAGTACAAATCAAACAATTAACGTTCACTCGCATCTAATTAACTACAAACAACAGGAAGTATCCAATAAATGCAGATCTGATGAACACTTGTATTTCAACAATTCAAAGCTACATCATGTGAATTCGAAAGTATGTACCTGGAAATTGAAATTCAACAAGAAGAGAGGACGATCAGCGGCAGAACAAATAGTTAGCAGGGTCAAATAGCAATTTACAGCTTCAAGACAATCACAGCAGTCAATTTGAATTTTTGAAATCCCAGCAATGAAGTACCAGCAAACAGACCCAAAAATCGACCAAATGAACCAGTTTCTACTTGAAATCACTCCAGAACTCTTTAACAAACTTCAGCAATCGAATTTTACGCTAACTAATGCTAAATCCAACCTTACAACTTGAAATTGAATCCGAAATCTTAATAGCACAGTATTTTTTGAGTTTTCAGCTGTTTTCTCCTGTTTTTGGTTTTTGATTTTTTGAAGATCTAGATCTAGAAAATTTTGAATTTGAAATTCAGATTGGAGCTAATGAAGACTTGTGAAAGTGGAGGACACGCCCTTTTATAGGCACACATGATGCCTTATCAGATTTTCAGTTTTCTTTTTTAGTCCTTCTTTATTTACTCATTTAACCCCTTTTTCTGACTTGTATCACAAGTTAGTACACTAAAAGCTACTGAAATTCAATTTCAACCCCTTCTAGGTGCTTCTAGTAACTTCTAAATTCAGTTACTACAGATTTCTTCATGCTGAGTTGCCTATATTACCCTTACCCTTTCCCCTGAATTACTCAAACTACACAATTATACCCTAGTTCTTTTCATTCTGGTCAGAAACTGACTAGAGTTGACTAATCAAAGCAAAGAGAACGATTAAACCATAACCAAATCCAACTGATTGACTTTGGGAATAAATCCTAATTAACTGAAATATTATTAGACTAACACAATAACAAACTAACCACTAGATTTAAAAGAAACTGAAATTACACTAATTGTTTTCCCCAGAATCAAGATGCAATCAAAAATTGTCACAAACAAACTGATTAATGGAAACAAAATTGAAGATCAAAATACTAACCTAATTAAACCGATTAAACTAAATACTGAACAAAATCAATCAAACCCTAATCCAATCTTAAGCATAGAAGGAATACTAAGACAAAACAACAATCAGAAAAGCTAAAGCAAAACAGAAAAAATCTACAAATACAAAAGGCAAAAGAAATTTATAAAACACTCACTGATTTTGCGCTTTAATCCGACTGCTTTTAATCTTGTTACTGTTATGCGTCTATTTGGACACTCGACATCAATTGAAATCAACCTGAGCCTTTGAAAACCCAAAAAAGGTCCAGACTCTTCGAACCCTAGATCCAAAATTGTGAAAGTTCTGAATGGATTTGGGAACAATAACTTGGGGATTCAGGTGGAGGAGAGTGAGGGAAATATGGGGTGTGAGTTTGGTAGGGTTTGGGTGGCGACGCCGCCGTGCACCGGTGGTGCGCGGCGCCTAGGTTTGGCTTATTCGAAGGTGTTTGGGTGATATTCGAAGAAACCAATGGCGGAATAGGCATGAGGAGGACAAGGCGGAGCTTTGTGTTATTTGGAGCAGTTGGAGCTTTCACCGCCGCCGTGGGCGGATTTCCCGGCGGCGGTTCGCGACGGAAGACGGGTGAGGGTTAGGGATTTTGGCGTGGGGTAATGAGCGATGACGGATTGGGGTAGGGGCTCGACCGTTTTATATCATATGACCATCAGTTCTGAGCCGTTGGATCTTAGTTATCCTCGACGGCTGAGATCTATCCTCATCCATACGACGAGTTTTGAATTAAGGGGTGGACCGGGTGGCTTTCGGTTGGGCTGGACTAATGGGTTGAGGGGTTTTGGGTTCGATTTCAACCGGATTTGGCCCAGAAATGAAGACCCATTATCTTCTTTTAGTTCCTTTTCTTTTGATTTTTGTTTATTTATTATTTTCTTTGTTTTTATTTGATTTTTGTATTTTATATTTTTGATTTTATTAAATGCTAGATTAAAACCAAAAACCAAATTGACCCTAAAATTATATTTCTTAATTTTTAACTACACTAACTCCTAATTTAAATGCAAACCAAGACAAATTGGACTATGAATGCAAAAAGAACCATTTTCGTTATTTTCTACTAATTAATCCTAAAATTGTGGAATTAAATCCTAAATGCAAAAGCCAAATATATTTTTTCATATTTTTCATGCACAATGAAAATGCAAACAATTAACAGAAAATAACACAAAATTTACAAAATTGTAAAATAATGAAAGAAAAATCATTTTGTTTGAATTTTTTTAGGAATAATTCACATAGGGCAAAAATCACGTGCTCACAGCTGCCCCTCTTTGCTCGGGAACATGAAGAGTTTCCGTGCAAAGATAAGTGAGCGGAAACGAGCGATTTTTGCCCGTTTGAATATTCCGTGTGAAGCATTTTTGAAAAGATTTGACCGCACCCTGCTTCAAAGGTTGCCTACATATCCTTGGCTAAAAAGGAATCAGGTCAGTGTAGTTCGGGAAGGTTTGGTAGCTGGGACTACCAGGAGCTGTGATTTCTGTGTTGTTGCTGCTGCTACTGCTCGCTGACCTCCTTATTACACCGTGTCTAAAATAAAAAGAAGCTAGCCTAAGCTATGAATTACAAAGAGGTCCTATCTATGTCTTCAAACTTGCTCTTGTGTTGCCTTGAACTTGTATTCTTCCGATGGAATCCTTGTTGTTGCCTTGCATTATGATCGGAGATGTTTTGCCATTCCTCCGAGTGATGCTTGACTGCTGAAATTTGAAATATATGCCTCTATTCTCCAAGCGGGCTCCTGATTGCTGACGCTTGAAAAGTATTCCCTTGTTCTCCAGGTGGGCTCCTGACTGCAACGCTTGGAAAGTATTCCCTTGTTCTCCAGGTGGGCTCCTGACTGCAACGCTTGAAAAGTATACGACTTGTTCTCCAGTGGTACTCGTGACTTCAACTAACTAGTACTAACAAGAAAATTTCTGACCCAGTCGTAGTAGGTCTTAGGACTACAAGTTCTAACTGTTAATCGAAAGTCTTAAAAGTAACGACTACGAAGTTAGTAATTGTACTTCCTAGTCTCCAGTGGTGCGTGACTGCTAGAAGTCTGAGAGTATCCTGTCTCAGGTGGGCTCCTGATTGCTGAAGCTTGAAAAGTATTCCCTTGTTCTCCAGGTGGGCTCCTAATTGCTGAAGCTTGACAAGTATTCCCTTGTTCTCCAGGTGGGCTCCTGACTGCAACAAAATAACAAACAAAGAAAATCTTCTGCCCCAGTTTGGTAACTGGGTATAGTATGTTAGTGTTAAATTGAATTATTCTACCAACTATTATAAGGATTTGAAATCTAAGTCCTATTATCCAGGGAGGTCCTGACAACTCCGAACCTAAGTTATATCTTCTAAAGGTATTACCCCCACTACACTTGTTATCTAATAGGTCCTAACTACTCCCCATTATCCAGGAGGGTCCTGACAACTTCTAGTTAAAAAAATAATTTTAACCTAAGCAGACCTGACCTTGTTACCTATATCTTGTTATCTAAACAGACCTTAACACTACGTCCCATTATCCATGACATGAGGGTCCTGAAAACTTCTAATTGAATCCTATCTTAAACATGCCAATTTTGAAACCCACTTATGTTCATTTGGGGTGCAGTTATGCTAAATTGTGCTACTCATGATTATCTTGACATTTAAACTAAGTCCCATTTTCCAGGGGGCCCTGAGAGTTTCCAGTCATACCTGTTTGGATGTTGCCTTTCCTTACGGAGGGTTTCTCCGAAGCAAACAAGACTTCCGCCCCTGTTTCAATCAAAGAAAGACCTTGTTAATATAAAGTGGTGGCTAGTTGCTGGCATTCTGGCTAGGTACGTCCCTGCTGCTGGGCTTCACTCCGTCCCACTTTCCTGGACTTGCCTTGAGTCCCCTCGACTTCCTGACCGAATTTCAACCCCTTGACACTGATGACCCAGATGTTCTATCCCGTGTTGTTGTTTTTTTTTTGTGTTTCTGACCCCTCTTTTGAAACTGCGCTTCTTCCCCACAATTATCTGATTAATCCACCGATGGAACTTCAGGTGGTCCTTTATGACTTACTTTGCCTTTTGACATCTTTGATATATTCTGGCCCTGTCTGTACAACTAGGAAGCTGGTAGTTAGCCTTGACATTCCTTCCTTTTGTTTCGAACAGAACTGACACTGAAACTTCTTAAAGATAGACCTCGAAAGAATGAAACGCAACGACCTCGAGGGCTAAGGATAAAGAGAATTCGAGAACGGATAATTTGTAATGAAGAAAGAAGAGAATAAGACTTATCTGAGTGGAACAGCTGGTACCATTGAGCATGCCATGCATTTTGGATTAACCAGCCCAGTCTGTCTAACCAATCAACTTTCGATTGCCACATTTGTTGTTACGGACTTTCACAACCTGATTTTCACCCAAACCCAAACCTTGCTCGTCTTGCAATGTCTTGAGCAGCTTTTGACCACAGACTTGTCTCATTTGCCTGTCTGAAAAACTCACCTTCGCCTTACGGTGCCCGTGAGGGTTTTCACCAATAAGACTCTCTCATTTTTTATTTCTCTCAGCTCACTTCGCCTTACGGTGCCCGTGAGGGTTTTCACCAATAAGACTCTCTCATTTTTTATTTCTCTCAACTCACTTCGCCTTACGGTGCCCAGGAGGGTTTTCACCAATAAGACTCTCTCATTTTTATTTCTCTCAACTCACTTCGCCTTACGGTGCCCATGAGGGTTTTCACCAATAAGACTCTCTCATTTTTATCATTTTCTTCTTGCACCGGAGTGTTGCCCCTGACATGAATCACCTTTACTTGCTCGTCTTGGCACTTTTGAAGACTGATCAGAAGGTCTTTCTTTGGACCGTAATGCAGGCTTTGGACAGGGTTAAGAAGAAAGGATATCAAAGGCTCAAAACAATTCAACATGGGTTCAAAATTACAAACTTTCGGAGTCAGATTTCCCCCAACAACCACAACTTCTGCCCCAGTTTCTTCCTTGGGGACTTTGGACTTTTATTTTGGTGTGACTGAACCTCAGAGAGAGGCTGCCTACGTACCCTTTCGGGATCAAGTCAAACGTAGTTCAGGTCATAGGAATTACTTTGTTGCTGCAATCTTTCCTTTTCTTCCACTTTCTTTCTTTCTTTTCATTTCTTTTCTTTCTTTTCTTTTCTTCATTTTTCTTTTTCTCTTTTTTCTTTTCTTTTTCCTTTTTTTTCTCTTTTTGCCTTCTTTTCTCTTTTCGTTTTTTTCTTTTCTTTTCTTTTTTTTTCCTTCTCTTTTCTTTTGGACTGTGTTTTCTTGTTTCTTCACTGATTTTCCTTGCTCGAGCTCCCGAGTTGTTATTGATTCCGAAAGAGGGGTACGAAAGAAAGTAAATGAGGCTCAAAAGGGATAACAAAGGATAAAGTGTTTGGATAGCAGAACAAAATGCATTCGTCATTTCAATCTCAAAAGTATGCCAAATACAATAAAGTACAATTAAACCAAGAAATCATACATAGTATCGCTTGACTGCATCAGAGTTGATAGCCATTTCTACACATTTTCCTTCCACATCTGTCAAATATAATTCGCCATTGGACAACACTCTGGTTACAACAAATGGCCCCTGCCAGTTCGGGGCGAACTTTCCTTTCGCTTCAGCCCAATGAGGTAAGATACACCTCAACACCAATTGCCCTACTTCAAACTTCCGCGGACGCACTTTCTTGTTATATGCTCTCGCCATTCTCTGTTGGTACAACTGACCGTGACATACTGCTGCCAATCTCTTTTCATCAATCAAACTTAGTTGTTCCAAGAGGGCTTTGACCTATTCAACATCATCAATTTCCGCCTCAGCGATAATCCGAAGGGATGGGATTTCAACCTCTGCGGGTATTACTGCCTCAGTGCCATACACCAGTGAATAAGGAGTCGCCCCTAATGAAGTGCGGACAGTAGTGCGATAGCCTAAAAGGGCGAAAGGTAACTTCTCATGCCATTGCCTGGACCCTTCTACCATTTTCCGAAGTATTTTCTTGATGTTCTTGTTAGCTGCTTCGACCGCTCCATTCGCCTTAGGACGATATGGGGTGGAATTGCGGTGCGTGATCTTAAACTGCTAACATGTCTCTGCCATTAAATGACTGTTGAGGTTGGCACCATTGTCCGTGATGATTACCTTCGGGATCCCAAACCGACAGATGATATTCGAATGCACAAAATCGACCGCTGCCTTCTTAGTCACAGATTTGAAGGTTTTTGCCTCCACCCACTTAGTGAAATAATCAATAGCTACCAGAATAAACCTGCGCCCATTTGACGCCGCTGGCTCGATCGGCCCAATGACATCCGTTCCCCAAGCAACGAAAGGCCATGGTGCCGACATTGTATGCAATTCAGATGGTGGAGAATGAATCAAATCTCCATGTACCTGACATTGATGACACTTGCGCACGAAACTGATGCAATCCCGTTCCATGGTAAGCCAATAATAACCCGCTCGGAGAATCTTCTTTGCCAATACATATCC